>NW_028027823.1:0-604 GCF_054177405.1 Leptonychotes weddellii
TAGCTAATTATTCAGAAAATACGGATCAAATATGTTTGAGCTAGGCAGTGACCCTTATATAGTTGAGAGCCTCACGAAGAAAGAAAATGTCACAACTTACTCTCTAAAATTTATTTATAAAATATGCATAAGATGCAAAAAGAGTGAAACACCCCAAAGCTCTCACAGAGCCCTTATACTCACACACAGATGAATACACGTACATGTGTGTAAACACACAGCTTCCTAAGGTCAGAATTTCTGGAGAGTTCCTGTTCTGTCACCTGCCAAGAACCCAAGCTCAACACTTCACAGGCTGTAATGATAAAGCTGTTCATTAGATGGCTAAATTAATTGATTTGGGAGGAAGTGTGGTCTATCAGAGTAGAGGACGATCAAGCTTTGGAGTCAGACAGCTTTTCATCTAGCCTAAATACTGAATTAGCTGTAACTTGTTTTATATCTCTGAACCTCTGTTTCACTAACTTCAGACATCCATTTAAAATTGCTCCTACTCGAAAGGGGAACCCTCCTACACTGTTGGTGGGAATGCAAGCTCGTGCAGCCACTCTGGAAAACAGTATGGAAGTTCCTCAAAAAGTTGAAAATAGAACTACCATATGAT
>NW_028027824.1:0-604 GCF_054177405.1 Leptonychotes weddellii
GGTTTCTGGTGCTGTTCGTGACACAATTCCAATTTGTACTCAAATGTCCCCTGACTGAATTGGAACACAGAGCTTGTTCATGTCTCAATAACCCCATATTTAGATATAGATTTTGCTGGGTTAGAAAAACTGTGATAAGTTATCACATCGCTATTACCCCCAACTGAAAGTAATAATTTTCCAATCTCCTATAACATTTTATCTACACTTGTCTTATGACATGTGTCACTTTCTCACTCGTATGTCTCTGTATATATCTCGGTGATGATGTATGCTTTACAGAAGCAGTGCTTGGGTTTATTCATCTTTGCAAATCCCACCATAACTAACAGTAACTTAAAAAAATAAGTTTCAAAAGTATTTATTTAATAAGAAATGAGCTCTCAACACCTAACCAAGGGGCAAAGAAAATCAAATTTATACCTACAAACGTAATGCCTGCTTTTAGGTCCATTTTGGACCCTCCAGGTTCTTACCATAAGCCTGCATCTCTACACTAGGCAAGGTAAGGACTTGAGTCCACTAGCCCCCCACTCTTGGACACCCATTTATGTCTTACTTACTAATGACAATAATTAATATTTACTGTGTTCATTTATAGAGT
>NW_028027825.1:0-10560 GCF_054177405.1 Leptonychotes weddellii
AAACAATGAATCATGGAACACTTCATCTAGAACTAATGATGTAATGTATGGGGATTAACATAAGAATAAAAAAAAAAAACTAATGATGTAATGTATGGTGACTAACATAACATAATAATAAAAAAAAAGATTAAGTGAGGTGATAAGAGTGGGACCCTGTCAGGTAGGATAGGTGTACTCAAAACAAAAAGTACCAGAGAGCTTGGTCTGTCTCTCCCTCTCTGCACACAATTCACTGAGGAAAGTGAGGACATAGCGAGAAGGTGGTCATTCTGCAAGCCAGGAAGAGAGCCTTCACCAGAAATCAATTCAACTGGAACCTTGACCTTGGACTTCTGGCCTCTAGAACTGTAAGCAAATCTATTTTTGTTGTTTAAGTCACCCAGTCTGTGGTCTTTTATTTATGGTAGCCCGAGCAGACTAATACAAAGGGACTGAGAATTACAGCAAACACTCAGTAAATAGGTGTTATCAAATCAGGGGGGATTTAGACAGCAGGGCACTAGAGGACATCACTGAGGAGCTGTATCTGCACTCCTCCCAGTAAAATTTCGGTCTGTACCACCATGGAGAACGGGATCAGGACAGGTTCCAGTGAGGAGCAGGACATCTCCCTGATGCAGAGTGGAGCTTCATCCCTGTGCCAGCAGCACAGAAAGGCCAAAGATTGATTCCTGAGGCTCTTCTACTACATGAGAACTAGGACTGGGGGTGGGGGGCTGATCAGTGCACACTGTTGTCATCATGTTGTTTTTTTTGGCAAGCCTTTCTCCCTGCTATTGATAAATCACCATTACAGAGGCACCATATGAGAACAAATTGCTTGTCCTGGAATTAAACCTTTAAATATTACCTGATAACTCCAACCCATACTCTACTACAGTTATGTTAAATAATCACTGGCTGAACCAGTGGCCTAGAGGTGTGGATACAGGCCTGGAAATTAGAAACTCAAATTTCATTTTAGCACTGCCACCACTGCTACTCTGCCCCTGCCTCCCATCATTTATCTATAAAATGAGTATAGTGACATTTACAGGAGTATGGATTAATTAGGAAATTCATATAAAGTGCTTTTTAAGAGAGTGAACAACTATGTTCAACTATGCCCATGTCGAGTACTTTGAGACTGCTCGACAGCTCAATGAATCAGTACATATCCCTTCCTGTTCACAGACTCACCTTCTTGCACTTCTTGACTTTATAAAAGACATGGCAGACACCAACAGACTCAACAATCACCACCAAGAGTGAAAAACAAAACAAAACAAAAACCACTTAGGAGCCAAACACCTCTGAAGTCAGAGTCTGGCTCTGCTACCTATTTGCATAGCAGCCCTGGGAATGTCGATTGAGCCTCTGTTTCTCAAGATCCTATAAAATAGGAAGGATGCACTGTCATAGATGTTGGGACAACTGAGATAATGTGAGTTAAAGTGTTTTAAGAATTATATAGTAAGATAGTGGTGTTTAACTTCAGATTCATTAGGTGAACAAGGAAACAAAACTGACCCAATAAGTGGGGGAAGTCTCAGTTGGATTCTTCACTTTGGAATATATTCATTATGAGATTCTAAGTAAGTAGTTTACCTCTCTGGAGTTTTATCACCTTCCAGAAGGGAAAGGAATATAAAGCCATGTGAAGACCATCCCATCATGGTACACATAAACGTAACCATTCCGCATCATTCTGTGATTAGGACCAAGTGAGATATTTATCAGTTCTCATAAAACAGGATTATTTAGAATTTCAACAGTAAGGGCTTTATGAACTCATCTAACTTTAGGAAAAATATGTCAGCAAATATAGATGTGATCTTTATAAATGCTTATAGTCCAGAAATTTCTTTAGAGCAAGGAATATGTGATCAGGAGAGCAAGCAGCTACTTTCAGCTTCTGACTCCAATTTTTTTTCTTTATGAGAAATAGGAATTTGATCTTCAGAGGCCAGTCTGGTCCTTAGCATGGAAAAGATGACTTTGATAGGATTCTCTTAGCAAAGAGTAGAGATAACGCAAATTAAGATATAACTGGAGCATAAGCATTAAAAAAATTCAAGTTTCTAACTGAACTTTACAGAGAGGACATTACATTTTACCACAGTCTAAAAAGTGCTGTCTTTTTTTCCATACTAGATGTGCATATATACATGAATATAAAGAGACTCAGACTCTGGGTACTTCAGTGAGTTGCAAACCTGTGTAGTGTTTGGCTAGAATGAATACCAGCCACTAGCATGCCTGACAACCACAGACAAATCAGATATTATAGCTTAGTCCAGAGACTTGGCCAACTTTTTCTGTGAACAGTCAGTAATAAATATTTTAGGCTTTACAGACATATGGTGTCTGTTGCACCTAACTTGGCTGTTCTAGTGCAAAAGTAGCTGAGTGTGGTTGTTTTCCAATAAAACTTCATTTAGAGAAACAGGTGACAGGTTGGATTGGCCTATAGGCCATAGTTCTCCAACTTTTGGTCTATACTCTTGAGCCTTGGAGTGGATTAGAAGGCTCCTAGGATTGACTCCTAGATTATTGAAGAATATAGCTTAGTTCTAAGGACTCTAAGATCAAAAAGATATTGGAAGGATAAAGGGAAGGCTTATACAGATGAATGGCATTCCTAAGGGAGCAAAGGTGTGCCAAATCTTAACTGCCTGTCCAAAACAGAAGTTGGCGGAAGTTTGGGCAGAATCCCAGCAGGGTGAGGCATAGCTGAATTCCTGAGATGTTTCTGGGAGTCCTAGAAAAACCAGACTTACATGATACACAGAAACACATGCTGGGGGTCTTTGCTAATTAGGAACATGATGTTTCAGGGCTGATGAAGCTAGAGACGTTTGCCAAAAGCTAGAAAGGGTTGCCAAAAGGTGTGCTATTCAGTGGGCAAATGAGATCTTTAACTTTGGCTGGGAGTATTATAGTTATTTTGGATGAGTTATAGTTATTTTCTTAGACATTGCCTAAGGTTTTCTAATTGATTAGAAAAAACTTTTTGAACTAAATTTTTAAGGACATGTGATTGGCAATAGATACTACCTACCAATTATAAAATAAAGGTGATTTTAGTCAACAATAAATCTACCACACTGTTTATTGAAAAGACTACTAAAAGGACATACTTCAAGAAGAAGGAAATTGAATCCAGAAGGGAGGAGTGAAATGAAAAAAAAAAAAAAGAAAAATGACAAACATGTGAATAAATCTAAAATAAAAAAGGATGATGTAACTGGGAGTGACTGAGAGTAGGGGAAGTTTCTTATGACTGGGCAGTCAGTGAAGAATCTTTTGAGGAAGTGACATTTAAATTGATAGCTGAACGGGGCCCCTGGGAGGCTCAGTTGGTTAACTGTCTGACTCTTGATTTCAGCTCAGGTCATGTTCTCAGGGTCGTGAGATCGAGCCCCACATCCGACTCCACGCTGGGCAGGGAGCCTGCTTGGGATTCTCTCTCTCCCTCTTCCTCTGCCCCCCATCTCCCACTCTCTCTCTTAAATAAATAAATAGATAAATAGATAGCTGAATGACAAGAAGCCTGCCATACAAAGATCTGAAGAAAGCATTCCAGAGAGAGAATAGCTGATAAAAAAAGGGGTTATGTTTGGCATGTTTGAAGAGCAGAAAGAAAGAAAACTGTATTGTGAGAAGCTCATGAATAAGGGGATGAGTAGGAGATAGATTAAACAGGTAGGCAAAGGTCATATTATGTACGGACTTCCTTCACTGTGTTGACACTATGAGATTTGATTTGAAAAAGTGTACTTGGCTATTCTAGAGAAATTAGATTAGAAGGGGCAAGAGATTAAAGCAGGGAGATCAATTAGGAAAATAATTTTCCTAAATGGAAAAAGGAAAATCAGGTGAGATGATGGTAGCTTGGACCAGGGTGGTAGAAGCAGATATGGAAAGAAGTAAACAGATTTGGGATATATTCTAGAGGTTGAGTTAATAAGACTTGCTGATATTTTGGATGTAGGGGGTAAGGATAAAAGAAAGACCAAGGATGACTCCTACTTTTCTGGAATGAGCAACTGGATAGATGGTGGGACCATTTACCAAGAAGGCAAGACTTGGGATGGAATAGATTTGTAGGGAAAAATCAAGAGTTCTGTTTTGGACATGTTTCATTTGAGATGTCCATTTGATGTTCAAGTGGAAATACCAAATGGGTAAGTATGTGAATTGTGGGGGAGGTCAGGGATGGAGTCATCAGAATATATCTAGTATTTAAAATCTTTTTTTTTTTTTTAAGATTTTATTTATTTATTTGACAGAGAGAGAGAGCGCACAGGCTAGGGGAGTGGTGGGCAGAGGGAGAGGGAGGAATAGGCTCCCTCTGGAGTAGTGAGCCCAATGCGGGGCTCAATTCCAGGACCCTGGGATCATGACTTGAACCAAAGGCAGATGCTCAACTGACTGAGCCACCCAAGAGCCCCTAGTATTTAAAATCTTGATACCAGATGCTGTTTAGCCAGGAGTTAGCCATTAAAGTTTAAAGAACCATTTCTGGTATGTGGTCATGATAGGAAAAAAAAAAAAAAAACACTTTTTGGAGATACTTACTGAAACATTTACAGATGAAATGTCTGGGATTTGCTTCAAAATAACGGGGGGAAAGAAATAAGAGTATAGATGAATCAAAGACTGGCCATAACCTGATAATTGTTGAAGTGTGGTTTTGGCGTAAATGGTGGTTCATTTTACTAATTTATCTACTTTTGTATATGTTTAAAACTTTATTTCACAAAAACTTTAAAATGAAAATAAATAAAAGGACCCATTTTAAAATGGTAGCCATTGAAAGGTAGTCCTATAGGACTGATGTCATGGTCAACATTATAAACAAGGCACTCAGAAAGAAAGGAAGCCAGAATAACTGGGGTTCAAGAGTAAGAGGGTAAATAAGATTAAACAGGTGACAAAGGTCACATATATAGGACTTTCTGCAGTGTGGGGATATGACTGGATTTATGTTTAAGAAAGAACACTTGGCTGTTCTAAAAATAGACTACAGGGGTAAGACATAGAGCAAGGATTATCTTAAATTCTGGTGCCCTAAATGGAATTTATAAAAAGGTCAACCCTATTGCTAGATACTATGCTAGATACTTTACAGATATCAATTTAGTCCTCACAGTAGCTCTGTAAGGTAGGTATTATTATCATTATCATACAAGTTGGGAAGCTTCAGCTTAGAGAGGTTAAGTCAAAAGTCACACAACTACCAGTGGTATAGATGGAATTCAAATCTTAGTCTGACTCCAGTGCTTTTCTCACTATGTGATATTATTCCCCATGCTATGGACACCAAAGAGTTGCAGAGATGGTAGGTAGGCTAGTGCTTCTAAAAATAATAGTGGAGGAATTCCCACCTGATCATAGACCAGAATAACCACTAAATTAACTTCTCTTGACCCACACTAGTCAGACAGAAATGATGCCTATGGATATATTCCTGAGTCAAAATTTGACTAGTATCCCTGTCACCAGTATTTCCACTTTCCAGCCCATTTTCAACAGTACTTCCAATAGAGATTTTATTAAAAAAAAAAAAAAAGTTGGGGCACCTGGCTGGCTCAGTTGGCGGAGCATGCAACTCTTGATCTTGGGGTTGTGAGTTCAAGCCCCATGTTGGGTAGAGAGATTACTTAAAAAATAAAACCTTAAAAATTAAAAATAAATAAAAATTTTTAAAAAGTCACACACTAGGGGTGCCTGGGTGGCTCAGTCAGTTAAGTGTCTGCCTTCGGCTCGGGTCATGATCCCAGGGTCCTGGGATCCAGCCCTGCATCAGGCTTTCTACTCAGTGGGGAGTCTGCTTCTCCCTCTCCCTCTGCTGCTCCCCCTGCTTGTGCTCTCTCTCTGTCAAATAAAGAAATAAAATCTTAAAAAAAAAAAAGTCACACACTTTCCCCCTTAAAATTGGTTTCTGCCCCAAAATCTAAAGATAAGGGCCAAATATTTCAACATATCGTGCAAGCCTTTTCATAGTTTGTCTCAGCACTTTTCAAACTTTTTGTTCTCAGGATTCTTTTACACTTAAAAATTATTGAGAAGTGCAAGGGCTCTTGTTTATGGGAATTCTACCTACTGATATTATATTAGAAATTAAAAATGAGAACATTTAAAAATATAGTTCATTTAAAAATAATAAACCCTTTAAAAATAGTAACCTAAATAACATTATTTTCAAATCTCTTTAATATCTGGCTTAACAGAAGACAGATGAATTCTCATATGTGCTTCGGCATTCAATCGGCTGTGATATGCTGCTTTGGTTAAAGTACAGTTGACTCTTGAACAATGCAGGGGTTAGAGGTGCTGCCCCTCATGCAGTCAAAAACCTGTGTATAAATCTGACTCCCCCAAAACTTATTACTAGTAGCCTACTATTAAGCAGAAGTATTACTTATAGCCAATTAACACATATATGTTTTTAAAGATTTATTTATTTGAGAGAGAGCACGAGCGCAAGCAAGCACAGGCAAGAGGGGCAGAGGGAGAGGGAGAGAGAATCTGAAGCAGACTCCACGCTGATTGTGGAGCCTGATGAGGAGCCTGATCTTATGACCCTGAGATTATGACCTGACCTGAAACCAAGAGTTGACTGTTCAACTGCGCAACCCAGGCACCCCCAATTAACACATATTTTGTATGTTATATGTATTATATACTGTATTCTTATAATAAAGTAAGCTAGAGAAAAGAAAATGTTATTAAGAAAATCGTAAGGAAGAGGAAATACATTTACAGTACTGTACAGTATTTATTAAAAAACCCATATATAAGTAGACCCATGCAATTCAAACCTGTGTTGTTCAAGGGTCAACTATATATTAAAAAAATTTGATCTCATTCATATATATAGGTGGGAAAGGAAAAAGTATATTAGTAGACTTTTCGATAATTGTGGATATTCTTCTTGGTACTATAGCAGAACTTGATAAGTGGAAGTCTCTTAAAGGTTACTTGCAATGTGGAATTTGAAACCGTATCAATAAACATTTTGGGGCGCCTGGGTGGCTCAGTTGGTTAAGCAACTGCCTTCGGCTCAGGTCATGATCCTGGAGTCCCTGGAGCGAGTCCCGCATCGGGCTCCCTGCTCGGCAGGGAGCCTGCTTCTCCCTCTGACCCTCCCCCCTCTCATGTGCTCTCTGTCTCTCTCATTCTCTCTGTCTCAAATAAATAAATTAAAAAAAAATCTTAAAAAAAAAAATAAACATTTTGGACTCAGTTGCATTAAAATCTATCCGTCCAACTTGCAGTTTCAATGGATCTTTTACTTATGTATAATTTTGTAATATTGTGCATTGGGTCATTTGGAAATTACCAGTTCACTGAGTTATGCAGATCTTCCAAATGTTGACACATTATATATTTAAAAATCTTTTTATGCAGATACCACCACTACCAAACTCATCAGAAAAATCTCTAAGTATTAGAAAGCTGTCAAGGTCATGGTAGCAGATATAAGTTTTCAAAAATTCTTATTTTTATTTGAAGGCCTGAACTTTTTATCATTGACTACAAATACTGTCAGTTGTTTTCCTTGAAGTAATAGGCTTACAATGTTCATTCTTAAGAAAGTATCTTCCAAGCACTCAAGTCTGAATAGCCACAGTGGATTTGCCACTTGTTCTTTCAAGGTGGTCCATGAAAAAGGTGGCTAGGGGACACCCGGGTGGCTCAGTCAGGTCAGCATCTGCCTTTGGCTCAGGTCATCATCCCAGGGTCCTGGGATTGAGTCCCACATCGGGCTCCCTGCTCAGAGGGGAGGTGGCTTCTCCCTCTGCCTGCCACTCCCTCTGCTTGTGCTTTTTCTCTCTCTCTGACAAATAAGTAAAATCTTAAAAAAGAAAAAGAAAGAAAAAGAAAAAGGTGGCTAGTTCAGCTTTGTAACTCAAACTATTTTTCCTTGCAATAACCACCATATTTTGGTATGCAACAGAAATAATCTATGCATACTTCCCATTTCATCACATGGAATTTTTAAACGGACACAGTCTCAACGGCTGACATTTAATAAAATTTACTACTTCACCAAAGACATGCTTAAGTGAAACTTTTTTTTTTTCCAACTATTTGTACACTATTATGCCATGGCTTTGACTTGTGTTAAGGTATAAGTAGTTTTGCCTACTATTGTTTTTGTACCATCAGTGCAAATGTCAATGCAGTGAAAAGAATAATGTCTTATTATGAAAACAGTGACTTCTGCATGATCACTATTTGACCTTGCCTTGACCACATTTGAAGAACCACGGGTCTATTCATTATCCTTTTCCTGCCACCTGTCTGGATTCTGTTTGCTATCATCTTCTCTGTGACTCTGTATATATTGTTCCTTTAGCCTACAATATCTTTCCCAAGCAGCGGGAAAAATCCTATCTGTCTTTTAAGATCTGGTTTGTATTTCATTTCTGAGAAGTCTCTTTTAAGCTGATCTAATCATTGTCTTTTATGCTTCTGTACCACTACCCACATACATTGTTTTAGCATTTATTACATGGAAGGCAGAGGGGCTACTGACATCTTAAAGCACCCAACCTGTGCCAGACCCTGTGCGAAGTCTCTTACATATTCTCCCTTTATATCTTCAAACTAACTCCATGTGATAAGTGTCATTACAATCACTGTCCACTGAAGGACCGGACAAATAGCCGAAGTGAATCAAACCTAAACCTGTTATTTCAGCAGCATGATGATCTTTCCCCCATCTGTCCCTATGGCCCATATACGGCACAGTTAAGATACTCATTTTTGTCACCTGAAGAGTCAAATAAATGAATTTAATAACAATCTAATCTCGGGGCACCTGGGTAGCTCAGTCATTAAGCGTCTGCCTTTGGCTCAGGTCATGATTCCAGGGCCCTGGGATCGAGCCCTGCATCGGGCTGGGCTCCCTGTTCAGCGGGGAGCCTGCTTCTCCCTCTCCCACTCCCCCTGCTTGTGTTCCCTCTCTCGCTGTGTCTCTCTCTGTCCAAAAAAAAAAAAAAAAACCTTAAAAAAACAACAACAACAATCTAATCCCATAATAAAAGTCTCTACAAAGTCCCTTATCTTCTAGGGTCTGGCCTTCAGTTGAGTATTTTTCAATTCTTATAGTTTGGATTTGGAATCTTCATTACTTAT
This sequence comes from Leptonychotes weddellii, assembly GCF_054177405.1. Taxonomy (NCBI): domain Eukaryota; kingdom Metazoa; phylum Chordata; class Mammalia; order Carnivora; family Phocidae; genus Leptonychotes; species Leptonychotes weddellii. Next base: position 9,133 of record NW_028027825.1, read on the forward strand.
TGAAAAACTTGAATTTTCATTTCTTCCAGCAGTGCGTTCCCAGCCGTGGGATGGTAATTTAATGATTACACTGCCATCAAGCTGGAAACACAAATGTTGACATTTGACAGTAACATTTTTCCCTTTCAAAGCTGCTTCAAGTAAATATCAATGGTGTATCCAAGTAAATTAAGTAATTATTGAAAAAGCAAATGATGTATATTTTTCAATGAGTATCATGTTTATTTTAAAACTTTCCAAAAAGTTAAAAAAAAAACTATTTAAAACCTCTTTTTCCTTTTCCAGTCGGGCGCTGAGTGGTTTTTCGGATCATGTCTGGTGGCTCCGCGGATTATAACAGAGAACATGGAGGCCCAGAGGGAATGGACCCTGATGGTGTCATCGAGAGCAACTGGAATGAGATTGGTGATAACTTTGACGATATGAATTTAAAGGAGTCTCTTCTTCGGGGCATCTATGCTTATGGTTTTGAGAAGCCTTCAGCTATTCAACAGAGAGCTATTATTCCTTGTATTAAAGATCCAAAAGGTAATTCTGGCACTTGGAGACTATATGGGAGCAACTTGTCATGCCTGCATTGGTGGAACCAATGTTCGGAATGAAATGAAAAAACTGTAGGCTGAAGCACCACACATTGTTGTTGGTACACCAGGGAGAGTATTTGATATGTTAAACAGAAGATACCTTTCTCCAAAATGGATCAAAATGTTTGTTTTGGATGAAGCAGATGAAATGTTGAGCTGAGGGTTTAAGGATCAAATCTATGAGATTTTCCAAAAATTAAATACAAGTATTCAGGTTGTGTTGCTTTCTGCCACAATGCCAACTGATGTGTTGGAAGTGACCAAAAAATTCATGAGAGATCCAATTCGAATTCTGGTGAAAAAGGAAGAATTGACCCTTGAAGGAATCAAACAGTTTTATATTAATGTTGAAAGAGAGGAATGGAAGTTGGATACACTTTGTGACTTGTACGAGACACTGACGATTACTCAGGCTGTTATTTTTCTCAATACAAGGCGCAAGGTGGACTGGCTCACTGAGAAAATGCATGCCAGGGACTTCACAGTTTCTGCTCTGCATGGTGACATGGACCAGAAGGAAAGAGATGTTATCATGAGGGAATTCCGATCAGGGTCAAGCCGTGTTTTGATCACTACTGACCTGTTGGCTCGTGGGACTGATGTGCAACAAGTGTCATTGGTTATAAACTATGATCTACCTACCAATCGTGAAAACTATATTCACAGAATTGGCAGAGGGGGTCGATTTGGGAGGAAAGGTGTGGCTATAAACTTTGTTACTGAAGAAGACAAGAGGATTCTTCGTGACATTGAGACTTTCTACAATACTACAGTGGAGGAAATGCCAATGAATGTGGCTGACCTTATTTAATTCCTGGGATGAGATAGTTTTGAATGCAGTGCT
>NW_028027826.1:0-604 GCF_054177405.1 Leptonychotes weddellii
GTGGTTCTAGAAGAACAGAACCTTAAGGATTGGTATCCTGAATTGGCTCTGGATTTTCTGGAATTGGTTCTTGGATGTGATTAGATTTAAAGGCAGTAATAACCCTGTTTCCGTTGGTAAAAAGAGCACTTGCTTTTCATGGCATGCAGTGGCAAAAGAGTTACTTAAATCGCCATCAGTAGACACATAATCTAATCCCTATGTAAGGCAAAGGTTCGTTTCAGGGCAGTCAGTCATAGAATTTGAGGTGCTGACCCAGACTTGGAGTGGTTAACTTAAAACTCTGAGTTTGTAATTTTCTTTCCCCTAGTTCTCCAGGTCACTTAGAAGAAACTAAATAGCTCTATTATACTCCTTATATTAGGGTGAGCAACCAGGACTGAGGGGAGTCCTAGAATGTCCAAATTAAGAAAGTTCCAGGCAAGCCAGGAAGAGTTAATATTTACTAAAGTGTTCTACGACAGCCTTTACTTGATTGCAGAAACCAGTGTCTGCAAGTTCTTGGAAGATGCAGGAATAAGGATTTCTACCACAGTTCCATTCAATTCACCTTTTTGGTCTGTTTAGAAGGCAGGCAGATCTTGGAGGATGAAAGTGGATTACT
>NW_028027827.1:0-604 GCF_054177405.1 Leptonychotes weddellii
GGTATATTCACGTAACGGAACCTTATTCAGTCTTTAAAAAGGAAGGGAATTCTGACACAGACCGCAACATGGATGACCCTTGAGGACATTATGTTCAGTGAAATGAGCCAGTCTCAAAAAGACAAATCCTACACGGTTCCACTCACATGATGTACTTAGAGCGATCAAATTCACAGAGAAAAAAGATTGGGACGGGGGGGCGCCTGGGTGGCTCAGTCGGTGAAGCATCTGACTCTTGATCTCAGCTCAGGTCTTGATCTCAGGGTTGTGAGATTGAGCTCTACTTTGGGCTCCACCCTGGGTGTGGAGCCTACTTTAAAAAACCTAAATAATAAAAAATCAGTAAATAAATAAATAAATAGGACAGGGACTGCGGGGAGGGGAGACATGGTGAGATAGTGTGTGATGGGCACAGAGTTTTCAGTTTTGCAAGATGGAAAGCAATCTGGACATGAACGGCAGCGATGACTACACAACGCTGGGAATGCACTTAAGGCCACCGACCTGTACGCTTAAAAATGGTTAAGATGGTAAATTTTGTTCTGCGTATTTTATACAATTTTCTACAAGAGGGGTATACGATGGCCAAGAGACCCTGCACTTA
>NW_028027828.1:0-604 GCF_054177405.1 Leptonychotes weddellii
CACATCCATCTAGTTGTACAAGTCAGAAAACTCTCTTGATGACTAACTGATCTATCCACCTCCATCTTAATGCCCCTTTAGTTCTCTCACAACACTGAAAGTTGGGTGATCATTTAAAAATGAAAATCTGATCACTTCTCTCCCTTGTGGCCTCCCATCCCTCTTAGACAAATCTTGACGTGACCTAAAGACCCTACATGATCTGATTATCTCTACTTCTTTAATTTTTTCCCTTGGCATACTTTTCTGCATTCCCTGTGCTTTAAAATGGTGGCCTTTTCCATTCCTTTTCTGGTTTCTCTCTCAAGAATTTACCTGACTTTTCTCCCCCATACTTATCAACTGGTTAATTTCTGGTTTATCCTTTCAATAGAAGCTCATGTGTACCTTATTCAGGAAAGCCTAGCTTAACTAATAAAGTAAAATGTCTTTATTATAAGCTCTCAAAATAGTGTATATCGGGGTGCCTGGGTGGCTTAGTCATTAAGCGTCTGCCTTTGGCTCAGGTCATGATTCCTGGGTCCTGGGATCGAGCCCCACATCAGGCTCCCTGCTCAGCGGGAAGCCTGCTTCTCTTTCTCCCACTCCCCCTGCTTGTGTTCCC
>NW_028027829.1:0-604 GCF_054177405.1 Leptonychotes weddellii
AAAACACTTGCACAATGTCAGGGCTTAATGGTATGCAGGTGTCCATCACCCCTGAGCTGGTATTAGCTGGGCATCTCAGCTACAATGACCAATTCTAAAGTCATTCACACTTTGGGAAAGTTACAGTCAAAAAAAAAAACAAAGGAAACCAGATGGCAAAAATATACTTGACTCCATCAACCTGACTCAGATTAAACAGCAGCTGACATCTAGGTGGATGGCAAATGACTCAAATAAAGTCATGTGCCTCAGTCGTGTCTTTTAATTCTGAATGATGGGAAAGGAAAGAGCCAACGGGTCATGGGGCATGGCAGAAAGGGGGTGTTGTCAGATGGACCAGGGGTGCAATGCACAGCACCTGACCAACCACGTGGCCTTGAGCCTGACGGGAAAGAGACGGGAAATGAGCATTGTTATTAATGACTCTAGGCCTCCATTTCCTCATCTGTAAAATGGGTTTAAGAATACCTACTTTGCAATGTCCACAATAGCTAAACTGTGGAAAGAGCCAAGATGTCCATCGACAGATGACTGGATAAAGAAGATGTGGTATATATATACAATGGAATATTATGCAGCCATCAAAAGGAATGAGATCTTGCCA
>NW_028027830.1:0-604 GCF_054177405.1 Leptonychotes weddellii
GAGTACAGTTGGGAAGGCAAAATTTATAGTTTGGGACTGCTTAATTTGCTAGAATTCTTAGGTCAGAATGCTGGAGAGGATGGAACTGAGTCAGATTAGGGGATGGCATTCTGTATTGATTTCCCTGCTGGTCCTTGTGCACGTTTAATGCAAGATTCACAACACATAAGAGAGAGCAGTTGCTGTGATTTTTAGAGATGAATGATCAGGCATTTCAGAAAAATGCTGGAATTTTAGACCATCCAGAATGGAGAGACCTCACAACTCATCTAAGAAATTCAGTTGAGCCTCTAGAAAGCCCATGCTTTAGGAGAAAGGAAAATAAATAAATGTTACACAGTAGGAATGAAATTACAAAGGAAAGAATATCTGCTCTAAAAATAAAATCAAGCCTTTTAGGATACAAAAGTTCTGCAGTAATTTCACTGTCTGGCAGAACGAATCTCAACACCCTTTATTTTCATTATTATTATTATTATTTTATTATTATGTTATGTTAATCACCATACATTACATCATTAGTTTTTGATGTAGTGTTCCATGATTCATTATTTGCGTATAACACCCAGTGCTCCATGCAGAACGTGCCCTCCTTTTTTTTTTT
>NW_028027831.1:0-604 GCF_054177405.1 Leptonychotes weddellii
GGTGGCTCAGTCTTTAAGCGTCTGCCTTTGGCTCAGGTCATGATCTCAGAGTCCTGGGACTGAGCCCTGCATCGGGCTCCCTGCTCCACGGGAAGCCTACTTCTCCCTCTCCCACTCCCCCTGCTTGTGTTCCCTCTCTTGCTGTCTCCCTCTCTGTCAAATAAATAAAAATTTTAAAATCTTTAAAAAATAGGTTAGGCAGTCAAAAATAAAAGAAATGTCCCCAAAGAAAGAATTTTATTCATTAACAAGTAGGCAGAGAGACACTGCTGGTGTTCCTTAAATCATGCCATTAAGCTATTCTATCCCTACTAGGAATATATATGGGCTAGCTCTGTTTTAACAAGCAAATCTCCACTAAAGATACTAAATTAATAGGGTCAGACAAATGTCCTCCCAGAATATTATGAGAAAACCTGTAGTATAAAATATGGATATAACACGCCCCATCTGGACATTAGAAGAAAAGTTTCAGTTTAAGAAAAATTTCCATATGCTTTCTTCCAAAACCATTAAAGAAATATTTTGGAAGCATGTTCTAGGAAATGGCTGATAGAATAATGAACAACAAATTTTAAAGCTACAAAAGGCTTTAATGGCTTTT
>NW_028027832.1:0-604 GCF_054177405.1 Leptonychotes weddellii
CCACCCAGGCGCCCAAGTTTGATAAGTTCTTTATAGATTTTGGATACTAGCCCTTTATCCGATAAGACATTTGCAATTATCTTCTCCCATTCTGTCGGTTGCCTTTTGGTTTTGTCGACTGTTTCCTTTGCTGTGCAAAAAGCTTTTTACCTTGAAGAAGTCCCAATAGTCATTTCTGCCTTTGTTTTCCTTGCCTTTGAAGACGTGTCTAGCAAGAAGTTGCTGTGGCCGAGGTCACAGGGTTTGCTGCCTGTGTTCTCCTCTAGCATTTTGAGGGACTCCTGTCTCACATTTAGGTCTTTCATCCAGTCTGAGTCTATTTTTGTGTGGGACATGAGGAAATGGTCCAGTCTCATTCTTCTGCATGTGGCTGTCCAATTTTTCCAACACCATTTGTTGAAGAGACTGTCTTTGTTCCACTGGATATTCTTTCCTGCTTTGTCAAAGATTAGTTGACCATAGAGTTGAGGGTCCATTTCTGGGTTCTCTATTCTGTTCCATTGATCTATGTGTCTTTTTCTGTGCCAGTACCATACTGTCTTGATGATTACAGCTTTGTTATAGAGCTTGAAGTCCGGCATTGTGAAGCCACCAGCTTTGGTTT
>NW_028027833.1:0-604 GCF_054177405.1 Leptonychotes weddellii
TGGCCGAGGGACGGTAAGGGACTGATAACAGCACTCAAACAGAACACAGGGGGTAAGGGGCAAATGCTGAGACCCAGCGGCTGCAGAGCCTCCAGCCACGGCCAAGGCCTTGAGAGGACCCGGCTTGGAACAATGCCCACAGACCCAGGGGCGGGACACTGCTCCTGCCACAGCCCAGGCCCGCCCAGACGGGGATCGCTCGCGGTTTTGGTGGCACAGGGAGCAGAGACAAGTGGGGGCCAGGGTCCACCACTGAGATGATCGCTGGGGGTGTGCACTGCCTGTGGGAGGCTGTGGTTTTCATTGGTGCTTACAGAGTGGGAGACTGTGTGTTCTGGAGGCTTCAGAGAGGAGCAGACTGTGGCTTCTCTCCTTTAGGTCAGAGGTCTGGGCAAGGACGTCTTCCTTTGCTCTGACCTTCCGAAAAGGCGTGAAAAGGTGCGAAAAGGCGCGAAAAGGCGCAAAAAGCCGCCAGAGAACAAAAGCCGCCAGAGAACAAAAGCCCCCAAAACCAGGTTTCCACAGAGCCCAGCCCCTTGATAGGGGGCAAGGCAACTCCGCCCAAGCAGGACTGACTGAAAAACACCCAGCAGGCCCCTCCCCA
>NW_028027834.1:0-604 GCF_054177405.1 Leptonychotes weddellii
AAAAAAAAAAAAAAAAAAAAAATTTAAACTTCCTTGTAACTTACAGACTATTGACAAGTACTTGAGACAGGCAGGGTGACCTTCCTCAAGGAGGTCAGCTGCCTCCATGGTAATACTTTGCTAGAAGCAAAAGGCAACCTTTGCTTGACCTTAGCCTGACCTCCAGGATCCTGTAAAAATACCTTTGGAAACTTCCTCTATCTCTACCCACTCAAAAAGATATATGTTAGCAATCGTCCCCCAAGCATATGGCCCACTGATAGACATCTGAAGGGTCTCATGACTAAGGATTTACTAGACAGTGGTAAATGACCTTTTCCCAACAACAGCTAGCCCCTCCAGGTCCTGGAAACCCTGCTTCCAAATTCCTTAGAGACTTACGCTGTCCTTAACCCCCTTCCAACGTGAAAGTATGTGATGGGCCACTCCTCATGACCCCAGTTCACCTCTTTCTTTTTTTCTTTTTTTTTCTTTTTAAGAATTTATTTATTTATTTATTTGACAGAGAGAGAGACAGTGAGAGAGGGAACACAAGCAAGGGGAGTGGGAGAGGGAGAAGCAGGCTTCCCGCGGAGCGAGGAGCCCGATGCGGGGCTCGATCCCA
>NW_028027835.1:0-604 GCF_054177405.1 Leptonychotes weddellii
AAGTATAAAAAAGAAAAACACATTAAATCCAAAGGAAGTTGAAAGAAAGAATACTAAAGACAAAAATTAATGACTTGAAAAACAAAGATAAGAGAATCAACAAAAAAAAATTAGCTATGTGTAAAGACCAATTTTTGTAGCAGAAATAAAATGAATTCAAGAGAAGGGTTGGAAAATAAAGTTGCATTAGTCTCCCAAAAAAAGGAACAGAAATATTGAGAAAAGGAAAAGAAAACGTTTAAAAATTAAAGGATCCGTCCAGGAGTTCTAATGAATGAGTTCCAGAGTTCAAGAGTTCCTGAAGTAGAGAACACAATGAACAGGGAAGGAAATCATCAATATTGAAGAAAATTCCCCAGAAATGAAGGAAGCAAGTTTTCAGATTAAAAAGGCTTAGCCAAAGGAAGCTGTTTGTGAAATTTCAGTAAAGTGACAACAAAGAAAGACATTTGCTAGCTTTCAGGGAGAAAATCAAGCTTTACATCAAGAATTAAGAATCAGAATAGCATTGGACTTCCAAAGTCATAGCCAAAGGGAAAAGAGAGAGACAGTATACCCCCAGGTGCCTGTTTACAAAACATAATAAAGATGCAAATAAGAAAAC
>NW_028027836.1:0-10559 GCF_054177405.1 Leptonychotes weddellii
CCCTCCATTCCCCTATGCTCCTTTGTTTTTGTTTAATGGCTGTCTCTCCACCAGGCCATGTGCTCCATGGGAATAAGGACAGCGTCTGTCTTGCTCCCCCTGCCCCCGCCCCCCATCTGCAGCAACTGCAGCCCCATACACCAGGGAGCTGTCAGTTTGGGGAGGAGGACGGAGCAGCAAACAATGGATCAAGGGTGCATCCACCTGTCCTGAAGGGCGCCACATAGGGGCAGGAGAGGGGCACTTGGGAAACTCACCCTGGTCACCACCTCTCCACTCCAGGTGCCTCATCTGTAAAATGAGGACCCTAACAGTAGGGGAATTAACTCGCAAGACTTCACTTTATCCATGCGATCAGTGTGCTTTAAGACCCTTTTTGTCTTTTTCCTGTTGGCCATTACCGGGAGCCTGTTAGTACTGGTGTTGATGCAAACATTTGAGAAGGCCTGGCTAAGGTGTCCGCCTCTGCCCCCGGGGAGGTAAGGCTAGGAGGAAAGCTCCTGCAAGGACATCCATTTATCAAAGCTTCGTGGGAGGGGTATCTGGCCTCAGTTCCGGCGTCCTACTGACCAGAACATTCTGTAACAGTTTGACAGACCCCCAGCTTGGCTCCTTCCAGCAGGAGGGGGATTCTGCTCCTGTCCTTGGGGCCTCCCAGGGGACCTAGAGATGGAGTGAACCTCAGTGGAAGGCAAAGTTGGGTAGACCGATGGGGGCGAGCCTGTCCTGGATGCCCCCCAGCCTGCCATTGTCACGGGTTTGGGGGTTCAAATCTGGCTTCTACTGCGTTGTGAATGGCTCAGTTCCCACTGTCTTGTATGGGGGGAACAGTGATAGCTTGAGTGGGAGGGTGGTCTGGGGTTCTCCTGAATCTTTTCTTCCCTCCGAGAGCAGGAGAGAGGAGGCTGGGAGTGAGCTCCTTCTGCACTGCAGGGCCAGGAGCGGGGCCAGAGAGAATGATTTTCTTATTATTTGCTTACAATGGATTATCTGTCCCCGTCTTGGACCACCAGCTGGAAGGCAGGAACCTAGTCTGTCCGTTTGCACTGTGCCTGGAATCAGCGCATCCTGGGGCTCAGTATTTATTGGATGATGGAATGAGAGCAGAGGCTTAGGTTTTGAGTGAAAGTCTGAGTCCCCAGCTCTCCCTCCTCCTGGATGGCTCCCACTGGACTCAACAGGCACTCCCCAGACACGCCCACCGTGCCCTTTGCAGACACCCTTCCTGCCTCCTGCCCCTTCACTTCTGACTCTTTCCAACTCTTGTTTGTTCACTGCTGCAAATGTGTGTGTGCAGGAGAGAACCAATCCACAGGTCTGGGCTGTGCACGCCCTGCACGTTCCAAAGGAAGTTCTGGTCCTTGCCTGGCTCCTGGAGGTCACCTCTAACCTCTGGAATGGCCTGCCTTTCAGGAATGCCTTTGTTTACCTGAAGTCTTGGGTTACACTGGACAGTCTGGTGATGTGATTTATGGCGGGGCTTTGGGCCACATGGTGTGAATTTGACCTCCAGAAGCTGGAGCCTGAAGGTCAGCCACATAGCCCATCAGCCATGCCTGGTGAGAATCCTGGGCACCAAGGCTTGGTTGAGCTTCCCTGGTTCACAACACTCTGTTCGTGTTGGCACTCATCGTTTCTGGAGAAGTGAGTACTGTTCACATGCCTCCATTGGGAGAAGACTGGTCTCTCCTGGACTCTGTCCCATGGGCCCGTTCTCTTTGCTGACTTTAATCTGTATCCTTCACTGCAGCAGACCATCACCAGGACCATCAAGACTGTCCTGGGTTCTGTGAGTCCTTCTAGCAAATGACTGAACCCGAGAATAGTTTGGGGGACCCTCCAACACACCACGACTCTGGAGGGTGGACGGAAACAACTTACAGTTCTTGAAACTTCAAATTTTGATGTAATTCTAAATATGCCCAAGTTGCAAGAATAGTACAAGGAATTCTTGGGTTCTCCACCCAAAGGCAACCACTGTTCACATGTCCCCCGACTTGCCTTATCATTCTCTTTCTTGGTATATGTATTCAAATTGATTCAACTGTCCCATAATGTGCTTTGTGCCTGTTGTTTGTCATTGTGCAGGATCCAGCTAGGGGCACGCTGTGCATTTCGTTACAACTTCTCTTCAGCTCCTTCCATCGGCACTCATTCCGCAGCCTACCTCTGGGAACTTTGACCTTGGTGTCTTAAAAGAGATTAGGCTAGTTATTTTGTAATGTCTCTTATTTTCCAGTTGTGTATCATTTCCTTACGTTTGGATCTGGGTTATGCGTTCTGGGCAGGTAGGCTCCCGAAGCGGCATTGTGTCCTCACCCGCCAAACGCATCAGGAGGTGCAGGGGGCCTCGGTGACAGAGTACTGATGGCTTTGTTGCAATTGTGTCCACCAGGGTCCTTTGCTTGCTGTGAGCTACTCGTTTCCTTCTGTATTTCCTGGGTCATCTGTGGGGAGATGCTTTGAGACTAGGTGAACATTGCGCCCCTAAACAAACCTTTACATCCATTGGTTTTAGCGTAGCTGGATGATTCCCTAATTTCAGCATGCCTTGTAGATTTATGGAATAGGCATTCTGTAAGGAAGAACTTTCCTTCCCCTCCAATAATTTATCAAAGTTATCATATTAGTATTTGTTGAATTTATTTATTCCATCTGTTCTATTTTTATTAAATTTATTTATTTATTCATTGATTTATATGCGTATGGACTCGTGGTTTCCTGTTTTTGCAGTGGGCTATCATCCATTACTCTCATTAGTGTTCTGCTCAGATTGCCCCGGATGTGGTTCATGGGAGCCCTTCTCACTGGCCGCTGGGTCCCTCAGGAGCTCAGCATTATTCCTGGATTCCATGCTCAGTGTCACATACCTTTGTGACTTCTCATTAAATTTTTACAATATCCTTGGGGATGTGTGTGTGTATCTTATCCTTTTTATAGGCAAGGCCATTGAGGCTTGGAGAGGTCAGTGATTTCTTTAGAATTTTCTCCGCCAGACAGAGACTGTCGGCCTAAATTCCATACCAGCCCCACCTGGAACTAAAGACCAAGGTGTGCTTGCTTCTTGGCCTTAGTTTATAGGCCAAAGACTTCCAGCTATGGTGATCTAGCAGGACTTAATCCTCCCATCCTCCCTCCCACTTCTTCCTGGAACACTCCTCCCATGCTCCCACCCCAGGGCCTTTGCATCTGCTATTCCCACTGTCTGGGACCCTCTGTCCAGTGTCGGCATGGCTCCCTCCGTCCCCTCCTTCAGATATGTGTGATCTCCTGTCAGCCCTTCCTGACCACTAAATTCTATATAGGGTCCTGCCTTCCTTACAGAATTACCACCTGACATCCATATACTTAATTATCAACTATTCTCTGCCTCCCCAACTAGCACATATGCTCTTTGAAGGCCGGTGTTTTGACTGCTTTCTTCAGGGCCAGACTGGATTCTGAAGGAACTGGGCCAGCACCAGAGCCAGTGGGGGTTGCCTCAGCTTGGCTCTCTGGGCTCCCCAGGATCGCATGGGGTATGGCCTGCTGGTCTCCCTGGAGCACTCGGGGCCTCTGACTCACACCTGCTCACAGGTGTTAACACCTCTGCACCTCTCAGAAATTTCTAGGGGTTTATGGTGCTTATTCATTCAGCTACCCAAAGGGTGATCCCGAAACTGTTACCGGTTTGGACAAGAAAAGTACAGAAATTGAGAGTAAGTGTTTAGAAATCCTTGTAGTCATTTGCAGGGTAATTTAATGTCTGTTGAATGTAACAAAAAATTGTGGCTTGTATGCATCTACCCACCCATCCACCCACCCATCCACCCATCCATCCGTCCATCCTCCATCTGTCCATCCATCCATCCGTTTATCCACCTAAAACATATTTATTAAGCACCCCTTATGCTGATTATTAGAACAGCCACTGTTCTGGGTGGTGAGGATATAACACTAAGCCAAGAAAACCACTCCCTGCCCTCATGGAGCTGACATCCTTGCAGGGGAGGAAGATAACTAAGCAAATGGTCAAGTACAACATTCCCATATGGTGCTAAGTGCGATGCAGGAGGGACAACGGTGGTGCCTGGAAAGTGGGATGGGGAGGACTTATCTTAAATTCGTGTGTCTGTTACTGGTGTAATGAGGTCACACGTGCTCACTGTGGAGTGAACACGGAGCAGCAGAAGGAAGGAGAATGCCATCGGGAACCTCACCACTCTTAACAAAGTGGCGGTGACATTCTGGGCCTTCCCACTATTTCTGAGGGAGGATGCGGTGGTTTCCAGCCACGGCTGCGAAGGCTTTGGCCCTCCTCCCAGGGAGAGAGGGTCAGCGTCCAGCCCTTGAGTCTGTGCGGGTTTTGGCCGCCTCAGCCCCTCCACCGAGGGAGTGTGGTGACAGTGGCCCTGAGACTCCTGTGGTTAAGTCGTGAAAGGCCACTCAGTGTCAGCCTAGTTCATGGGAAAGCTGCCATCGTGAGCCCTGAGCGGCATCCGCCATGGGCACCCTGGCGGACCGTCCGGGCCACGCTGGCCTCCGGTCACCCCGGTCCAGCGCCCAGGTGTGTGGGTCAGCGGGCCTCCGCGGATGGATTCTCCAGCTGACCGCTTGTTCCGCCCGACCCCGGTGCCACCCCAGCCGGAGTCCCTGGCCCCCCGGAGCAGGGAGGGCCCTTCCTGCGTGCCCTCCACGAGTGCCTGGCCCACGGAATCCAGGAGCGGATCAAGAGGCACCAAGTTTCGGGGTGGATTGCGGTGCGGCAGCAGAATACCAGGACAGGGGTCATTGGGGTCATTAGGTACCGCCTTCTGTAACTTGCTTTCTTCCCCTCAATATTTCATGAGCGTCTTTTCGTGACAGTAAATGATTCTCTGCAACACTGATTTTAACGTAATATCCTGTAGTGTGGATGCGCTGTGCTTTATTTGACCAATCCTGCAGGCTAGAGCTGGTTTGTAAGCAGCCTTTCGTCACTGCTGTCCCCTCTCCCTCCCCTGGGCCGGCCCCCACCCCACTTTGCTGGGGCTCCAGCACCCCCCACCCGGTTGCTACCAAGGCAGCCCCCTGCCCCGTGGCCAGCCTCCTCCTGCTCATCGCTGACAACTTGGGCTGGGTGGCTACGGCCCCCTTCCCCTCCAGCCCCTGCAGGTGCCTGCCTGGCTCGGGCCTGAACCGATCGGGAGGGCGCGAGGAGGATTGCAGGGTGCCATGGACCTGTGTTGGATGCTGAAAGTTTTATCTTAGGCCGCATGTACCTATTTGCCTAATGCTTGAAGAATCTTTGTTTCTCTTTGTCCTGTAAGTGAAGCTATGTGGTCTCTGGAGAGAAAGCACTGTCTCTCTCTAAGGAGACTGTTAAAAGAATCTCCAGCCCCTGTTCTGGCAAGACAGTCCTTTCCTCCAGAAATTTCTTTGCCTCCTTTTAGAAGGACGTCATCAGGCAGCCTCAGTAAGCAGTCCCAGCTGCACCGACAGAGGCTCTTTTGGGGTAACTCATTTCCCCCAAACAATCCCTCACGGTTCACAATAAAGCGACTAGGAAAACCCCTGATATTGTAATTGGAAGGGTTGGAATGTCAGGCTTCTCCCTCGTTTCTGGCGGAGACAGGATGTGAGCTGGTCCAGTGTTCCTATCATTAGAGCCCAAAGTTCTGTCTTCAGATTCATCCACATGGCAGAGTGGCTGGGGGTTGTCTTATTTTTCAGCTTTATTGAGATATAATAGACGTACAACGTTGTGTAAGGTTAGTGGGCCCAGTGTGTTGGTTTGATACATGTATTAAATATTGCAAAATGAGCTCACACCTCCATACCTTCACATAACTACTATTTGTGTGTGTGTGTGTGGTGAGGACGTTTAAGATCTACTCTCTTATCAGCTTTCAAGTATATGATACAATATTATTAGCTATAATCACCACGCTGTACATTAGATCCCACAACTTGTTAATCATGTAACTGGAAGTTTCTATCCCTTGAGAAATATCTCCCCATTTCCCCCACGCTCGGCCCCGGGTAACCAATACTTTATAGTCTATTTCTCTGAGTTTGGCTTTTTTTTTAGATTCCACATATGAGTGATACCATACAGTATTTATCTTTCTTTGTCTGACTTATTTCACTTAGCAAGATGCCCTTAAATTCAATCCAAATTGTCAAAAATGGCAGGCTATTCTTCTTTGTCATGCCTGGATAGTATTCCATTGTGTATATATGACACCTTTATCCATTCATCCGGTGACGGACACTGCACTTGGGTCTGTGTCTTGGCTATTGTGAATAATGCTGCAATGAACGCGGGAGTGCAGATATCTCTAGGAGATACCGATGTCCATTCCTTTAGGTACATATACCCAGAAGTGGCATTGCTGGGTCATATGGTATTTCTAGTTGTAATTTTCTGAGGAACTTTTATACTGTTTTCCATGGTAGCTGTGGCTGGTGTCTTGACTTCATCATCAAGGGTTCTTGCTACATTGTTGCTGATGGGTCTGGCGGAGCTGGACACCTCCCCTCCCCGGCCCTGGCCAGACACCTGGCAGGAACAGCGTGACATCATGGCTCATGGGGTCCGTTGATCAGAATTCAGACTCTAACTTGGCCATGTATTAGCTGTTACCTGACCTCCCTGAGCTGCCCTTTCCTTGTCTGACGTTGGGGATAAAAGCAGAGCCTCCCACATCATAGGCTGATGTGAAAATGTAATAGGATCATGTAAGTAAACTCCTTAGCACGGTGCCTGGTACAAATAAATGCCTGATACAAGTTCTTCTGGAGCATATCAGATAAATTTGTCCACGTGGGCAGCGGTCTGGTACCAACAAGTCAATGCCCACCACTCAGGTATTACGGCTGATTTCCAGGTTAGCTCTCCGCGTTGTGACCACGGCTGCTCTCTCTGTCCATGGTGTCTCCACGTGCCTCACACAGTACGTTGCTCCTAATACCCCATAATTAAAAATAAAGTAATAGAACTCCCCGTATTTGAGAGCCTTTGTAAAGACCAGAAGATAAAGTGGCCTCCTCTCTCTTTTCTTTTTGTAACAGCTTTATTGAACAATAGCTGGTAATAAGCCTATAGCAGTAGCCCTCCAACTTTGTTCTCTATCCAAGTTGTTCAGGCTATTTTAGCTGCTTTCCATTTCCATTTGGATTCTGGAATCAGCTTGTCAATCTCTGCATAAAGCTCGCTGGGATTTTGATTGGGATTGTGTGGAGTCCACAGATCAGTTGTGACTCCTTCTTTTCTGAGATTCTTTCCGGGGAACAAATAAGCAAACTTATCCAACATACAGGCCTGTCTGGGACGTGAGATCTCAAGGCCCTGTGACTCAGTTTACCTGGCTGTCTTCGTGTGCTGCTTCTGGAGGTCGTCTCAAGTAAAAGGCATGGATGGAAGGAGGAACAGCTAGCTATGGGACTGGTGCTGCCCGAAGCACTCTGGTTGCAAGCCGTCCACACAATCCTCAACAATTTCACCCACCCCCACCTCCTCCAGATGAAGACACAGAGGAAAGAGAGCCATGAGAGCTGCCCTGGACCCATAGCTGCTTAGGTTCCACCAAGCCAACCAAACTCTCAGTATGATTTGAATCCATGTCCCAGTGTGGGGATGGAAATGTAACAGACAGACAAACAGAAACAATGACATTTTCACAGATTCCAAGGCAAGAACACAGAGGGATGATTAAACATAGAAACCACGGGCGCCTCGGTGAAGCGTTTGCCTTCGGCTCAGATCATGATCCCGGGGTCCTGGGATCGAGTCCTGCCTCGGGCTGCCTGCTCAGTGGGGAGCCTGCTTCTCCCTCTCTCTCTGCCGCTCCCCCTGCTTGTGCTCTTTCTCACTCTCTCTCAAATAAATAAATAAAATCTTGAAAAAACAACCCCAAAACCTAGAAGCCACATGACCCAGCAGTTCCAGTTAGGCACACCAAGAGAAATGTGAGCACATGTCCGCCTGGAAACGTGCACACCGCAAATGTTCGCGGCCACAAACGCACAGCATCTAGAAGGTGGGAGCAACTCGAATGTCCATCCGAGGTGAGCGGGTAAACATGATATGGTCCGTCCATACAATGGGACCCTCTTTGTCCATACAAAGGGGTGAAGTGCCAACACAGGCTACAGTGTGTACAAGCCTTGAAAACACTGTGCTGAGTAGAAGCCAGACACACAAGGTCACAGTTGTATGGTTCTGCCTCTGTGTTTAGAACAGGCACATCTGTAGAATCAGGAGGTAGGTGAGCGGTTTCGGGGGCTGGGGAAAGTGGGAAATGGCGGTGATGGTCAAGGGATGTGGAGTTTTTTTCTGGAGGTGAGGAAAGTGTTCTAAAATTGACCATGGTGATGGCTGCACACATCTGCAAATGTACTATTCCCCCTCCCCCAGAACTGTGTACTTTAAGTGAGTGAACTTATGCTATGTGGATTATATCTCAAGAAAGCTGTTAAAAAAAACAAGAATACCAAAGGTCCTTCCATGGTGAAATAAAGTTTGCCTTAGGTGTTTTCTTTCTTTTTCTTTTTTTTTTAGAGAGAGAGGGAGAGAGAGTGCATGCATGTGCATGGGGGCATGAGCAGGGGTGGGGGAGGGGCAGAAGGAGAGAAAATCTCAAGCAGGCTCCACTCTCAGCCCAGAGCCTAATGCGGGGCTCGATCTCACAACCCTGAGATCAGGACCTGAGCCGAAATCAAGAGTCTGACGCTTAACAGGCTGAGCCACCCAGGCGCCCCTGCCTTAGGTGTTTTCTAAGAGAGGCCCTCACCCTGGGTCTCCCCTTGACCGTGGCCTTTGTGAAGTGACTTCACAGTGTCTTAGCTGCCTTGGTCCTCCTCTGTGGCGCCGTCACTGCCCCTGCGTGCCCCGCAGACACTCAGCTCCTGGCTCCGTCGTCCCTGTCAGTCCCCAGTCTCACCACTGACCACCCTCTGGGTCCTTCCCATGGGGCTGCTCCCTCTGAGACGCTGTTTGGCCTGGGGTTCCTTCATATCCACAAATAGGATTTCCCTGGGGCGGGGGCTCTGTCTCCTCGTCTTCACTCCTCAGTGTCCAGAAAAGCGCCTCGCACACAGTAGGCACTCAATATGTATTTTTATTTTTATTTTATTTTATTTTTTTTAAGATTTTATTTTTTGACAGAGAGAGAGACAGCGAGAGAGGGAACACAAGCAGGGGGAGTGTGAGAGGGAGAAGTAGGCTTCCCGCTGAGCCGGGAGCCCAACGCGGGGCTCGAGCCCAGGACCCTGGGACCATGACCTGACGCTTAACGACTGAGCCACCCAGGCGCCCCATCAATATGTATTTTTAACGACTGAGCCACCCAGGCGCCCCTTTTTTTTTTAAAGATTTTATTTATTTATTTGACAGAGAGACACAGCGAGAGAGGGAACACAACAATATGTATTTTTAAATGAATGAGCAAATGTATTATCTTGTCTAGCAGTGTTATTAATTAAATAGGAGACTCCTGGAAACCTAGTTCCTTAATGCAAAAAAAAAAAAAAAAAAAGGAAAGAAAACAATCCAGTGGCATTTGGTACACTCACAGTGTTCTGCAACCAGCACCTTTATCTGGTTCCCAAACATTTTCATCCCCCCAAAGGAGACCGGGACCCACTAGCAGTCAGTCCACATTCGCCCTGCCCCAGCCTCTGGCAGCCATCGATCTTCATTCTCTCTCTATGGATTTGCCTGTTCGGCACATTTCACATAAACAGAACCAGAGTATATGCGACCGTTCCTGTCTGGTTTCTTTCATTTAGCAGAATGTCTTCAAAGTTCGTCAGCTGCTGCATGCCGGAACGTCATTCCTTTTCATGGCTGCATAATATTCCATCGGGTGGCCATGCCATGTGTTGTCCATGCGTTCATACAGCCACAGACCCTAGGGTGCCTAATCGTGTTTTAAGGCACGGATTTCTAATGTGCAAAGGTCTAGCACTGGGGGGGGGGGGTGGACTTTGAAACGCACTTTCCCTACAACTTTCTCTCCGGCCCCGACTCACCTGAGGTCTCACCTGCAGGTCACAGCTGGGGTTTAGATGCAGGGTTCAGGGGCTTCTTCTGTCCCTGATTTCTAGCATCCTCATGCCTCTGTGTAAGAAAGGGAGGGAAGGCTTTGTAAGTAACAAGCCAGAGGTGTTGATTAGTATTTGGAGCCTTTTTAGCTTGGTCTCAACCTCACCTTCATTAAAACAGAAGATGTATTAAAAACCAGAGGTGAGCCTGGAAGGGTGGGGGCGGGGTAGGGCTGGGCAGGGCATGGTGCGGGTTCTCAGGAGGTGTCCATCCTGCAGCGAGCCATCACTCTGCCGCCTTGTCCTGGCTAGGGGCCAAGCCTCCAGGTCCACCTCCCAGGCTGTGGCACCCCCGCCCCTGGCAGCCCCCAGGGCAGTGCAAGCCACAGAGTCCTTCCAGCTGGAGTTTTGACTGATGAGCAATCTCGGCCAAGGTCACCTGATTCCACATTTCAGATTCGAGGACATGACAGCAGGAGGAACAACGGCTGACACAGGAACGGGGAACCTGGGCCTTCCAGGGGCCCAGACAGCCCAGCACGTGGTCCCAACTG
>NW_028027837.1:0-604 GCF_054177405.1 Leptonychotes weddellii
AGGACCCTGGGACCATGCCCTGAGCCGAAGGCAGACGCGTGACGACAGAGCCACCCAGGTGCCCCTGTCCTTAAATTTCTTAAAAATACAACACGTAGTGGGGCGCCTGGGTGGCTCTGTCGTCACGCGTCTGCCTTCGGCTCAGGGCATGGTCCCAGGGTCCTGGGATCGAGCCCCGCATCCGGCTCCTGCTCTGCGGGAAGCCTGCTTCTCCCTCTCCCACTCCCCCTGCTTGTGTTCCAGCTCTCGCTGTGTCTCTGTCAAATAAATACATAAAATCTTTAAAAAAAAATACACTTAATCAAAAGGAATTTCTCAGTTAAGAGGCCAGTTTAAAAACTCTTTAGTAAAAAGATACCTTGCAGACTCAGAATTCAAAGTCTGTATTCTGATCGGTTTGGTTACTTCTAGATCACTCACAGCAGGGACAAGTCATAAACACCCTCGAATATATGGTCAAAGAAGTAAGGGACTGCACAACCAACAGAGGTTGATTTTGACCTGGGAAAATTAAGTTAATTTCATTGCTAAAAATTCTGTCCAGGTGTATTTATAGCTTTCAACTTTCAAATACTTACTTAAGAATCTCATTTACTTTCCACTT
>NW_028027838.1:0-604 GCF_054177405.1 Leptonychotes weddellii
GAATGGTGAATTATATTTATTGATTTCTAACCTTGTACTTGAGGAATATATCTTTCTTGGTTCTGATGTATTATTATTTTTATATTACAATATATTCAGTTTGTTAATATTTTCCTTAGTACATTTCCATATGGTTTCGGAAGAGTTCACCTGGATTTAAGCATTCAATTTTTTTTAAGTTTTCTTTAAATTCCAGTTTGTTAACATACAGTGTAATTAATGTTGTACATACACTGATGTACAACACAGTGATACCTCACTTCTGTACATCAACCAGTGTTCATCACAAGTGCTCTCCTTAATCCTCCTCACCTATTTCCCCCATCGCCCCGCCCACTTCCCCGCTGGTTCTCCTCAGTTTGTTCTCTATAGTTAAGAGTCTGTTTCTTGGTTTGTCTCTTTCTCTCTATTTTTTTCCCTTTACTTTCTTAACAGCCATAGAATGTCCTTTTCAGAGATTGGTACCAAGGTTATGCTGCACTCATAAGTTGATAAATGAGCACTTGTTTCTATTTTCTAATGAAATTAGGTAAGGCTGGTATATCTCTCTAGAGCACTGGGTACCATTCATCGATGAAACCAACTAGGTTTATAGTTTCATTTG
>NW_028027839.1:0-604 GCF_054177405.1 Leptonychotes weddellii
GGAGAAAGCAAATTAAAACCACAAGATGATGGCTTTTCACAGTTACCATGTTGGCCAACTCCTCCTACTTCCCATTTCCCTTTTTCCTTTTCAGAAATATCTTGCTAACTTTGACCATTTGCTGAGCTTATTAAATTACACAAAATCCTCCATTGAAATTTTTATTGGAGTAAAGGATCAAATGGGGGAGAACCGAATTTTTTATGATAGTTTTATATGCAATGAAATGGTACATCTCTCTTTTTAATTAGGTATTTTTAAATGAATTTCCATTGAGTATTAAAATTTCCTTTAAAACAAACGACTTGCATTTAAAAAAAAATTATTTCAGGTTACCTTAAAATTTTCATAGCTCTTGTGAGTGGTACACTGCTAATTATTAGTTTTTCCATCCTACTCCAGGAGATTATCATCTGAATGTCCTCTCTCCAGGAACTACATATGGCCACAGCCAGTTGACAGTTCTCCAGTCTGCAGATGTCTGAGTCTCTATTTGATCTTGGCCCCAAACCAGGACTTTTTAAATTAACCTCCGGGGCAGGGGCAGGGGTGGGGTGAGGTGTCTGGGTGGCTCAGTCGGGTGGGCGTCTGCCTTCAGCTCAGG
>NW_028027840.1:0-604 GCF_054177405.1 Leptonychotes weddellii
AATTAGAGTGTTTTGAATTTTATATTACTTCAATACAAGAAAATATACATATAGAAGCCATTCCACTAGTATTTCCTATATACTTCATTTCCTGCCCGGCCTCTGAGGTTTGCTTACTGTCCAGTCTGCAAATAACTGATGACATGGAAGATCAATACATTTTGTAAGTGATGTATTGAAAATGTAATTCATTTTATTCCTATTACAAGCTTTTGCCTGCCATTAACTTCAATAAAATATCAATAGGGTAAGAAAATCATACAATTTGATATGTTAGGGAAAGCCAGTTAGTAGAAGAAGGAACAGTGTATTAAAATCTTGCTAAATAAATGAATCTAGGCAAGAGAAAAAATGAAATCATAAGAAAAAAAATTATGTAACAGAAGTTTTTACAGTACTATTCTATTAATACATGTGGGGCTTTCTGATTTAAAAACTATTATTTGGAGAGTAAAATTTCTGATTTACTTTTTATTTCAAATTTTTATTGGTACGACATATATTCAGAAAAGTCTCTAAAGCAAAGTTATATGCTACTGCGAAGCCAATACCTGGGCCTCCACATTCAGGACAGCAAATAGATCTTTACGCTCTTAATCACCAT
>NW_028027841.1:0-604 GCF_054177405.1 Leptonychotes weddellii
GAAGTTGGTGCCTCCCCGCGGGGGGACCGCATTGCCCAGGCTGTGAGAAACACTCTCTCCTCATTTTAAGTGTGAGTTGGGTTTCCTTATCGGATACGTTTGCTGCACCGCAGCCTGAGGTTGTTCAAGAACGGGCTGCTGAACGTAAGCGAAGCGAATACGGCGTGTCCTCCGTGGTTTACTGTTCCGGTTAGTTCCCCGAGATTGTTTAGCAGAAGAATTAGAAAATGCCAATGCCAAATCTACTGCGTTTTGACTCGTGGCATATTGGCCTCGGTCATACAGTCCTGCCAAAGGATGCGCTGGGGTCTGGGACGGTGGCATGTATCTCCTTCTACTCTCTGCCTCTGTTCAGCATAGAGGCGAGATTAAAGTCGAGCTGCTGCCCATTCTGGAGAAACCAGCGCACTGGGAGAAAGCCTCTCTCTCCTGGTGATCGTCCATGGCCAATAATCAAATCATTTGATAATAAAATTGCCTAGTTACTGCCTTGTCCAACTTTTCAAGCCTCGATGGTCATATCAAGATCCCTCTTGGAGGGGTGTTGAAACTCATAATCTGAGGCTCGTAGAAAAATCCAGAATTCATAGAGTGCTGAGAAATT
>NW_028027842.1:0-604 GCF_054177405.1 Leptonychotes weddellii
TGAGTGCTGTGAATTGTGTAAGACTGATGAATCACAGACGTGTACCCCTGAAACAAATAAACACATTATATGTTAATAATTTAAAAAGTACATATCCAAAATAAAAATAAATAAATAAATAAACTGCTTGCCACTGAGTCACATTGGTACTCTAAGAGGAGGTGCTCTTTCTCAGTCACTGCCCCTTCCACCCCACTGGGGCCTCACGTCTCCATGAAGAATGACAAAGCTTGGGAAGCCCTTGTTGTGAAACTGTTTCGTCCACATCAGGCCCACTGGAGGTGGCATTTGCCCAAGGCCCAGTCCGTGGCTTGTAGGACGTCCCTTGGATGGCAGGGGGTTGCGGGCACCGAGGTTTGTTGCCAGGGAGTCCAGGGGCAGACCTGGGGCAGGCCCCGTAGCAGCGGGTACCGGGTCTGGCCACAGCTGGGGGCCTGAGCATGGGCTCAAACCTGGCTCTTGGGGAAGTGTTGTAGGTTGGGGTCTACAGGATACCACAAATCCCAGGTAGCAGGGCATTTACTGAACCTGGTCTTACAAGCTTTGCCAAGTATTATCTTATTTATACCTCTCAACAACCCTATGACAGAAGTCCTGGAATTAT
>NW_028027843.1:0-604 GCF_054177405.1 Leptonychotes weddellii
ATGCTCAATATTTAAAGCAAAAAGAGGGTATTTCCTTCATGTTGTTTGTTTTCAATTTACACTTCTCCATCACCTCACTGTATCTGTGGATCTCAAAAACTCACTTTTCGGTCATCTGGGAGAGAGTCCCTGAGTTCTTCTTGTAAAGTCATTGCTCTCAAATGAAAACAAAAACAAAAATAAAAAACCCACCTCTTCCAATAAAGAATCTACCTGTAGGGATAGCAATAAAAGGGAACAATAGATAACTAAATTTCCTCAGACTGTAACAGAAAAATTCCCAAGGTGAACCTGTTGGCTTGGGTACCCACTACATGATTTGTCCATTTGCTTTTAAATAGTCCTCCACCTTCTTAGTGTATCATGCTGCTCTCTGCCCAAGAGGCTGGCTAAACAGTAAAAGATCTCTTTCCACTGTAACACATTTTAGGCTAACTTGTCACTCTAATTTTTACATGAAATCACTATTCCACTGTCCAGATGTATTTAATTGGGAATTTAAATTAATAAGTTAACATTAGTAGATCATCACAGAGATGAAATTTTCTTTGTTTTCACATAACTTTCCATTTAAAATAATGTTTATTAGACTGTATGTAGTATG
>NW_028027844.1:0-604 GCF_054177405.1 Leptonychotes weddellii
AAAATAAGACACTTTGAGATAAAAGCAGAACCAAAGACGAGAGAGAAGACCCATCAGAGGAGCACCAAGTCCTCTTGGGAGAGACTAGTGAGTGGTTTGGGACCCACCAGGAACCCACTTCACAGTTTCTCAGTAGCTGAAGAAAATGAGTAGAGTTGGCTGAAGAAATTTAGTAAAGTTTTGTGTTTTTTTTTTTTCATTTCCTGGTTAGCAACTATGGTTTAATTAAGGTAGATTTGCAAGTAGGAAAGCTGAAATTTGGTCAGGTCCCGGTGGAGGTGTGGGGATATAACATATAGCTTCCTGAGCCTCAGCTCCTCCACCATGTCCTGGCTCGTCTGCAATTCCAGAACACAGCATTCTACCACTGTCTGACAGGTTTGGTGACTGGGAACTATAGTAACAACGATGGTTTGGGTGCTTATTTTATGACAGGTACTTAAAACTGCTGCATACAGTTATATAGATTATATATCACCAATACTAGAGGGCCAATATGCCTTTTGTTCATCTTGAATACGTGTGCATATTTTGATATTTTTTCTGGCACATGGTAGAAAGATGTTTTGACCAGATAAGCTATTTTGCAATTGTCTTCAAGACA
>NW_028027845.1:0-604 GCF_054177405.1 Leptonychotes weddellii
AAGAGAATCAGAAGAAAGAATATATCCGTGAACAAGTGATTGGAAGACCTTGCACTGGGAATGAAATAATCATCAAAACCAGTTGGTGAAGCCTTGCTCTCTATTTTTTAGTGGAGGGTAACTTCCTCCTGCAGTTTTTCTCCTTTTACTCAATTCCCAAACCACACCAATCCCACCCAAGTGTTCAGATATAGCAAAACTTTCACTCAGGTTATGGTCCAGTCTCAAGCCCAAGATGCTATTTATTCTTCATTTTTCGGATGATTTTGTACTGCTTTGTACTGATCCACTCTGGGAATTTCACCGGTGAACTTTCAAAGGCAGGCTTATTCCTCATGTTTGTGAGAAAGTCCTCTTCCAGTAACTCTCATATTGGGCCAAATCCGTTCAATGTATCTGCTCAAAGCATGATGCATACTTCCCAGAGTTTATCACAGTCTACCAATATGTACTTGTGATTATTTTATTATCGTCTCTCCCACAAAATAACGGTATGCCCTTAAGAGCAAGGTCCATTTCTGTCCTTCACAAAGCTTACAGCACCTGGCACACAGAAAATACCCAATAAGTATTTGTTGAATGAATAATTGGATGGATGAATACA
>NW_028027846.1:0-604 GCF_054177405.1 Leptonychotes weddellii
TTACCACCAGCACCACTGCCATCACTCTTCATCCTCACCTTCGTCACACCATCATCTCCGACCTCGGCAATACGTGCGTACCCTAATACTTGATCTACACGCTTGAGGTAAATGAACTCATTTACTTGTCGTAACACCCCTGGCAGGCAGTCACCTTGTTGCAGTCTGCATTTGGCCTTCGAGGAGGCTGAGGCGTGGGGATGTGAAGTAGGTTGGCCAGGATCACACAGCTGGTGCACGGCAGAGATGGAGTTCCCACGGGCCGTCTGGTGCCCCCGGTAGCTTCTTCCCTTGTGTGCTGGGGAGGAGGTGTACGGACGGCCGCCGGCTCCCTCTGGCTTGGCATCTGCGAGGTGTTGCTTCGCTCTGCTCTCTAGAGCTCCCTGAGGTTTTATGTTCCAATCAAGTGTGGTCAGCACTTGCTCATGGAAATTGATTAGGCAGCACAACCTCTTTCTGTAAACTTCAGAGATGGAGTGTCCGTTGAAGACAGAGTGGCCGTGGGTCTCAGGCCTGGAGGGTGGGAGCGCACACCATCGCTTTAATAAATGAGCTGAAAGCATGGTTGGCGTCCGGCCCGGAGGGCCTGATTGACTGATGGGCA
>NW_028027847.1:0-10558 GCF_054177405.1 Leptonychotes weddellii
GGAGCCCAGTCTGAGGGGGAGACACAGTCCTGCCTCAGGGAGCCCCAGTCTGAGGGGAGACATAGTCCTGCCCTCAGGGAGCCCCAGTCTGAGGGGAGACACAGCCCTGCTTCAGGAACCCCAGTCTGAGGGGGAGACACAGCCCTGCCTCAGGGAACCCAGTCTGAGGGGAGACACAGCCGTGCCCTCAGGGAGCCCCAGTCTGAGGGGGAGACATAGCTCTGCCTCAGGGAGCCCCAGTCTGAGGGAGGAGACACAGCCCTGCCTCAAAGGAGACATTGTATTAATGCTCTCAGAAAGTTAGAATAGTGGAGGAGCTGCTAGATGTTGGGGTAAGGCAGAAAGCTCTCTATCCCATAATGGAGACACAGTCTTAGCTCTCAGCAATTCTCAGTCTGGTGTGAAAGACAGATCCTTTGACCTCAGGAGATCCCCAGACTAATGACAGGAAGTATACTCCAGGAACCTGCTACCATGTGTCAAGCAACACGTTAGAAGCATCCACTACTCAGTGTACCGTGTGGTGTATCAGGGCCTCATGCTGCAAAACTCCAGGGGTGTCACCCATCCGAACACAATGAGGGTGTGTCCTGATGGTGTACAACACACGGCCAGTATGTAAGCACAGCTAGTGCCGAATTACAGATCAGACTGTGGGAACACGGGGAGGCTAAGCCCAGGGACTCACCGCTGAAAAGTGGCAGAACCAGGATTTGAACGTGGGTTTCTGAATTTGGGTCAAGGGCTCTTGTGCGGTTCCTGATCTGGGGGCGGGGGGGTGGCGGGGCGGAAAAGACAGAGAGAGCAAGGTTTCCATGTATATCCTGTGTCTTGGCCCAGGTGCTGGACAGCAGTCTGAGGCGATGGCTTATCTGTGGGCAGCTTAGTGGTCCCTGTAAGTAGAAGGAATGGAGAAGGGGAAATGAACTTGGAACAGGGAGAGCCGCTCCAAGTTTGTGTTGTGGGACTGGCCAGCCCTGGGAGTAGCAGGCACTTGATCCCAGCGGGACGTCTCAGGAACTTCGTGGAACAAAGTGTCTTAGTGCTCTCCACCCAGGATTACGAAAGGCAAAAAAATTCTCTACTGCTGACACTGCTCTCGGCCAAGGGCGACCCACACTTTTTGGTTGGAGGCACCTGAGCACCCACCAAGTGCCCACAGGAGACCCATGCTGTCACCTGTTAGCCCCTAAGACCTGACTTTTACTGTCTACCTGCTTCTACTCACTGACCTGTGTCCCACATTTTTTCCTTAAACTCGGCTTTCCAGTTTATCTCTTCACTCAGTGAAAAGACCCAACGGGCATAACATCCCCTGATGGAAACCGAAAGGATCCCTCCAGCAAGAACCACTGCCTGGAAGAAGAGCTCCGGTGGCCCAGACCCCCCAGACCAGTGTGAACTCAAACCCCAACTCATGCCTGCACAGATGGACCACAGAGTGACCATGGAGTATCCGACAGTTACCTTGACTTCATTATAATACTAAATGTAATACTAAAGTCTCCGCCCAAGATAGAGCACAAGCCTCAGTTACATCACATACAATGTGTGATTAGGCATGTTTCCTTGAGGCACCTGTGAAACCTCCTGCCCGCCTCCACATACGATGACAAGGCTCCCCCATCTAAAAACTCACCCTAACCCTAAACAGAAGGAACCCATCCCACCCTTGCTCCAGGAGTCTTTGGACTTCGGAAGTTATTCCCCGTGGTGTCCTTATTTGCTGCAAATAAAGTTTCCTTTGTGGGACAACTCACCTGATAGAGTTTCTATCTGTGACTCACCAAGGAGCAAACTCCTTGCAGCATCAGATGAAGCCCTGGGCAGGAAGTAAGAGACAAGAAGTGCCCGAAGCTGGTCCAAGCCTGCCTGGAACCCTGAGCAGCAGCTGGAGGCAGGGGTGGCACCCAGCAGAGGCAAGTGATGCAGGAACAGCGTCTGGGGGACCCCCTGGCTGGTGGACCTCCGGGAAGCAGAGGCTGGGGAGTTGGGAATGCAAAAGCCTTATTGGGAAGTAGCCTTCGAGAAGGAAAAATTGGGCTTGAGGAGGCCGACTGGGCACGGGGAGTCTGCTGTTGGAGCTAGAGCCCACAAGGATCTAGTCTCCTAGTCCCTAACAACCATCTGAGATTCTGTGATGGACACATAGCAGAGTCCCCTAGGCCCAAATCAGATGCAGGGGTGGAAATTTCCAGCTCAACTCTGCCATCCTTGGTTAGGAAGGATTCTGATGTGTAGTAAATACTGCTAGATGTCCTCAGTATCTCTATCCTCTATCTTCCTTCCTTCCCTAATTTTTTGCTAGGCACATGGACTCCTGGAATAAAATCTATATCCCCATCCTATCCTGCAAGTAGGTGTGGCCATTTGACTAAATTCTAGCCAATAGGACATAAGCTAAAGCAGTGTAGACAACTCTTTGGAAGTGTCCTTAAAAGGAGGAGTGCCCTGCTCTTTCTCATTTCCTCTACTTTGCTGGCTGGAATGTGGAAGAGATGGCTGGAGCTCTAGCAGCCACTTTGTGTGTGAATCACACAGTGAACACTATGTGCTGAAGAGGGTGAAGGAACAAGAAGAAAGGATGTGTCTCAGATGCATACAGTGCTGCCATACCAGCCCCGGGCTGTCTACCTCTGCCTATTGGTTGTGAGGCAGAAACGAACTTCTATCTTGCTTATGTGACCGTTTTCTGTAATTATTTGCATGTGTATCTCTCTCCCTAGTGTTGGGGGTTCAGGGAGGGCTGGGACCTGACAAGACTTATTTATCTTTGTGGTTTTGCACGCAGCAGGGAGGCTGTCAAAGAGTAGGCATTTAGTGGTTATTGAATGAATAAATGAGTGACCGACCTTCATTTCCACCTGGCCCCTGGAACAATCACCTAACAGTTTCCCTTCTGGTTCCATCTTGAGAGGGCAGAATGGAGTCCTAAGATGGAGGCCCAGGGTCCAGCCAACCAACTTGCACCACACCCTGAGCCACTCAGTTCTACTACTCTGAAGGCCCAGGGGAAAAGTTGGAAGCCACAACCACAGGTGGGGAGCCCTCCAGAGGTACATGTCCCAGTGAGCAGTGGCTTGCCACAACTGGCCAAGGGAGTGTTATCTAGAAGGACTTGTGGCTCTTGACCTTGCCATGGTCTCTTCCCTTCTGGCCTTTGTACACACAGTTCCCTCTGCCAGGCATGCTTTCCCCCTTCCCAGCCGCCCTGTTTTGCTTACCTGGATCACTCCTTTTCTCCCAGATTTCAACAAAGAAGACACTTCTTCTTGGAAACCTTTCCTGAAGCTTCACCCCCTGGTGAGTGCTCCCTAGGCTGTGCTTGCCCCACCTAGAAGCTCTTTCCACACTGGATCCAGACCTCTGTGAGGTCCAGGACTACATCCCCTCTACCCCGAGCCTGGTAGAGGCAGGTGCTCAGTGAAGGCTTGTTGAATTGCCTCTGACCAGCCCACAGGAGCAGAGCTTGAGATGTGGGGTAGTTTTCAAAGGATCTGACAAGTCAGTGCCAGCCATGGATCCCAGCCCTGTGCCTCCCACCTGCTCATCGGCCCCTCGCCCATTTTCTGGCTCCCCTTCTCTCTCCCCCAGCTCCTTCAGCAATGACCGGGCAGGACTGAGTGTTTTCTGTTCTCAGTGACCTGTGACCAAAGCCACTGCAGCTAATTAGCACTGGGCTGTGTGCTTGACCCCTGCCCCCGGCTGGCGCACACCACCCCTGCTCATTCGCATTAATGGGCTCTGCGCCCACCTGGCAACCTCCAACCTCTCTCCCTTCACATGATTTAGCTTTGAGCCTGAGGGTTTCTTTCTGGTTTGCTTCACTTTGTAATTAACACTTCCTTCTGGCTGTTCTCCTCCCCCTCCACGGACTGTGTATGATGCCAGACTGGGTCCCCCACAGACAAGCTGAGGCAGTCATGGGCCCCACTTCGGGGGAAACTTCAGTCAGGGCTGACACATTGGCATGGGGGCGGGGGGCAAGGACAGGGCACAGGGATGCCCAAAGGGGGAGGAACCCCAGAGACCATCTGGCCCCATATCTACCCCCTGTGCAGGGCAAAGACTGAGCTGAGAGAGGGTGAGCAGGTTGTCCAGATCACCCAGTGATCTAAAATGTCTTAGCCTGGGTTCCTCCCCAAATAAACAAAGTCTGAAACAGGATTTTGGTTATGGGTAGTGTATTTGGGGAAGGAACAGGAACAGGGGGGAGGGAAGAATGAAAGAAGGAGAGCACACAGATACAAGTGTGACTTACCAACACCAGGCACCTTCTGACTGCTTTGGAAATGTCTACCCAACATGGTGGCGGAAGGAGGGACTATGGATCCTTCCGCTCCTGGTCGCTGCTGGGCAATGGCCACTTCCCGCCGTGTGGGTGTTGACATCCTTACACTTCTGGGTTGTGCCTGTGTCTGTGGCTGAACAGGCTCCTGCAGGCGGCCACTACCAAGATGTGGGGAGAAACAGAGCAGCCCAGGCAAGGTGTTGTCAGAGGACGGCATGAGTAGCCAGTGCCCACAGCAATGGTCTCAAGCAAAGTTGGGCCAAGGGGCCAGGCACACACGGGTTCTGATGTAACCGAGTAGTGAAATGGCAAGAAAGCATGTCCAGTTGTGTCCGTTAGGCACGTACTGGGCAGCAATGATCAGAAAACCCACTGCAGTCTACGGCCTTACCACCCTGAACGCCCCCGATCTCATCTGATCTCGGAAGCTAAGCAGCGTCAGGCCTGATTAGTACTTGGATGGGAGAAAACCCACTGCAGAAAGAGAAAGAGAGGTTCTTTTCCTCTCATGATAAGAATCCAGAGGTACATAGCTGCCAGTACAGATTCAAGGATGTCAGCATGAAAGCCAGATTTTCTTAAGTCTTTTCCTTTGGAGCACAAGACGGCTGCTGCAGTCCCAGCCATCATATTTGCATGTCGAGCAGGAAGAAGGTGGAAGCATGGTGGAGGGGAGAGGGGCAGCATCTTTACCAGGTCAGCAAACGCTGTCCCCGCAAGGCCTCCAGCACGTATCTACTGCAACTCACGGGCTAGAACGGTTGTTGCTTAGGCGACAATGTCAGGAAGGAGCAAAGGGGTTGGAATGAGGGCTGGGGAAGCCAACCCGTGCTGTCTACCTCGCAGACACGGCCTCATGTTCTTCTTCTTTATGGAGCAGCTTGCTTACTTCCCCTCCCCCACCACACACTTCCTTCCTAACTCATGGCCACCTGGGTGGCCCAGGTCTTCGGGACCATTTAGGCTCAATGTTGGGCTTTTCACGGAGACCAGACAGATGAGGAGGGATGGAGAGTAATTACGAGCTTCACCCTTTGAAAGAAGCAGCCCCATGGTGCAGAGGAGGAGAGCATCATCTGCTTTTATCCGTAACTGAGTACTGGCCACAACGGGGAAGGGTGTATTTTGAGGCTGCTTGCTCCACAACCCTTTTCTGGCCAGGGGGTGGTTGTATCCCATGATCGGCCTAGAGACAGGTGCCAATGAGAGAACTGGAATCCGGGTCATCCCCTGAGCAGACATAGGGACGCCGGGTAGCATGGGGTCCCTGCCATCTGTGCGCCCTGACCCAGCCACCATCCTTCCCCGGGCTTTGGTTAAGTTCCAAGTCCCTAGCGGTTCTCCAGGTATTGGTGAGCGTTGCTCCCCAGGCCTGCTATTTCCCCAGCATTCGGGCCACCACGTGGGCGAGCGGCGCAGAATCCAGCTGCCAGAGAACCTCCTCGGGCATACAAATGCAGGGGTTGCCAGTTGGGAGTTAATCCAGAAGTGGGTCAAAGGTCAAGGTCACGGACATGGGGTGGAGCACCAGCAGTGGCTGCTATAGGCAAGTGGGATGCCCCAGCTGGAGGGGCCAGAAGCCATCCTGCCAGTAGGATGCTACCAGCCTTGTGATGGAATGATTTTTCTTGTTTGGAACAATCACTCTTTGCAGGATGTTGGCATCCCCGTCCCCCCAACTCAGGCCCATCACACCTCCTAGTCGCTGTGACAACCCAAAGCGCCCCCCACAGGTTTCTCAACACCCCCCCTCCATTCATTGAAGAATGACAGATCCAGTCCAACCTCTTCATTTTCCAGGTGAAGACAGGTGACTTATCCCACAACACACAGCTGGCACTGAGAGGCGGAGCCAGGCCTGGAGGTCAAGTTTCCTGAGTCCTTACACTTGCTTCTTCCCAACAAGATGGGGAGGGTTCAGTACTTACTCAACCCTGTATGAGTCAGAAATGATTTAAATGTTCTCGCTGAGCTCCAGGCCCAGGGTCCCCTTACCACCTTCTAACCCCTGGTGTCCTCCTGCGGGGGCCCAGGTCTCTCTTGCTTATTCCAGCCCCCCCCCCACCCAGGGCAGGCAGTGGCACCCTGTTGACAACCGCCTCTGTGGGAGGGGAGGGCTGGCGGCAGCCACATGGCCGGGCACAGACTGTCACTGGATGGGACTCCACGCTCCAGCACCCTTTGCCCAGTGCCCTTCCCCGCAGCTGACAAGGGCCCACAGCTGCAGAGATGATAACAAGGCCCTTGAGTATAGAACATAACACTCCAGGGGCGCTGCCCGGTAGTCCTGTCCTTGTTGCTGCCTCTGGGCCATCCATCTGCTGCCCACCCCAGACACCTGCAGCCGGCCTCCCGGCTGCTCTCCACCCTCCAAGCCACTGGCTCCTCGGTGATTGGCGCCCCCCCCACCCAGGCCTGGCACAGACTCCTGGCACCAGGTGTCATGTGAGTACCACGCCAGCCTCGGAAATGATGGAGTGGCTGGTTCCCCGACTTGCCTCCAGCCAGAATCCTCCTGGCCGGGCTCCCTCTGCTCTCTTCTAAGGGCCGGGACCAGATGGCGAATTATCGGGGCTGATTTACAGCGACAGCTAAGTTGGCCGAGGATGAGGCCTGGATGCCAATGGACACTGCCTGAGGAGGGGTCTGCGGAGCCTGGGCAGGGTATGGATGGGAACCCCAGCAGGGAGAGGGAAGACGTGTCCCAAGGAGAGAAAGTGGGACAAAGAGGGCAGGAAAAGCACAGGGCCGTGAGGGCAGAGGGAGGCCCGGGGGCGGGGGAGCAGAGGGAAGAACCAAGTAGAGCCCACATTTACCAATTGCTCTCCATACGCCAGGCTCCCCATCTTCTTGTGGGGCTTTGCTGTCCAATATGGGAGCCACTAGCCACACATGGTATTTTAAGTTAGGATAGAAATTAGTTATAATTAACTATAATTAAAAAGTCAATCCCTTAGTCACACGAGCCACATTTCAAATGCTCAATAGCCACACATGGCTGGTGGCCACTGCACGGGACAGTGCAGATACATTTCTGTCATTGGAGGAAGTTCTACTGGACAGGCTGACAGTGGGAAGGCAGAGAGGATAGCTGACCCCTTCCATGTTGCTGACATCCATCTATTTCGTTACGTGCATCTCTCAGGCACTGTGCTAAGAATTCTACATATATTAATTCATGTATATCAACCCTGGATGGCAGATATTTATGTCGGAGGTCAGCAAACATTTCCTGTAGAGAACCAGATAGTAAATATTGTAAGCTTTCATGGTTCAGACTTTGCAGGCCATACAGTCGGTCACAACCGCTCAACTCCGCCATAGTAGTAAGGAAGCATCCGTAGACGATACGTAAGTGAATGGGCAAGGCTGTATTTCAATAAAACTCTATTTGTGAACACTGAAACTTTCTACTTCATATAATTTTCACACATCACAAAATATCCTTCTTTTGATTTTTTTTCCCCAACCATTTAAAAGCATAAAGCCAGTCCTAACTTGCTGGCTGATCAAAAACAGGCAGTGGGGCGGATTTGGCTCATGGCCCTGATTTATATCAGCTCCATTGAACAGATGTGGAAATGGAGGCAGAGGGAGACCAGAGGCTGTCAGACGTCTCACAGCTAGAAATGGCAGAGCTGAGATCTGCTCCTGGGGAGTCAGGCTCCGGAACCTAGGCCTAACCTCTTGACTCATCAGTAAACAATG
Source organism: Leptonychotes weddellii (assembly GCF_054177405.1). Taxonomy (NCBI): domain Eukaryota; kingdom Metazoa; phylum Chordata; class Mammalia; order Carnivora; family Phocidae; genus Leptonychotes; species Leptonychotes weddellii. The sequence goes on from NW_028027847.1 coordinate 8,000, forward strand.
TAATTTCAGGTGGTGATAACTGCTCTGAAGAAACTATTAGGGTGATACGGTGGAGGGTGGTGGTCATCCGCAGCTGATGAACAGAGAATATTTTACTGAGGAGATGCCTTTTGACCTGGGCCAGAAATGACGAGAAGGATCCAGCCATGGGGCCAGCCAAGAGATGCACATTCTAGGAGCAGAGGGGACAGCAAGTGCAGTGTCAAAGCAAACACGTCAAAGGATGTGGGAAGATTTGGTAAAATGAGGATAGGTGACTAACCAATGGGATGCAGACATGTGGAGGTCAATGATGACCTTGAAAAAAGCAGCTTCCGTAGATCATGGAACTAGAAGTTTCTAAGGCATTACCTTGTTGGTTACCTTGGGACAAGAGCAGGGCAAGGGTAAAGGGGGGGATGACGGAGAGTGGCAAGAATTAGGTACAGTCCAACCTTGTGATATTTTGACCCCTAGAGGGGCAAGGCTCCCTGGAAGAGTGGCATCCAGGAGCTCCTGAACTCAGTTCCCAGTGTTGCCTGAGATGCTACCCACCTTCCTGAAACCTCCACTGACCTTCATCTCTCCCTCCACACCCACCCCCCGCCTGAGGGCAAGGCCGGCATGACTGGGCTGCCCATGACTGCTGATACATGAGCCCTCTGTATTCTGGCAGATACAGTTCCAGAAGGAACCTTGTTTGTCTGCCCTCCCCCACCACTCCACCCTCACCAGTGCTGCCTCCAGGGGAACTTTCTCACCTACAGTGGTTGGGGTGGGGTCATACCTGTGTCCGGCTGTCTGGCTGGCTGTGTTTGTTACAGGCTGTGTTCCTGGTTGTGTGTAGTCATCCAGCTGTGGGGCCAGATCCCTGCCCAGAGGCCAGGTCATGGTGGATCATGTGCAAGGCTTTGGGTCATCCCAACCACCAGGGAGAAGGGTCAAGGGTCACCTCCTTCATTCTTTGGGAAGAGCGATTGACCAAATCACAAGATCAAAGGCAGGAAGTCACAAAGGTCTCTCCCCCTTTCAAACACTGGAGAGCAGAATACCTAGAGCAGGAGTCAGCAAACCATCTGTGAAGGGTCACACAGGAAATAATTTAGGTCTTGCGATCCATGTGATCTCTGTCTCAACTACTTAACTCTGCTGTTTTGGCTTGAAAGCTGCCCTAGACATGACATAAAACTTTATTTGCCATGTCAGGCAGTGGGCTGCAGGCTGCCAACAGTCAAGGAGCTGGGGCAGGTGGAATCCCAGGAGAAGGGGATGGGCACTGGGCTTGAGCAGAGAGAACCAGAGGGTCTGGGAAGGACCCCACACTGAGCACTAGTGACAGGGAAATCATAATGCCAGCCAGGCTCTGGCCACAGCCCTCTGAAGGAAGTGACAGTGTGGACAGGCTTTTTAGCAGGTATTGGAGAGCCTGAGAACAGGCAGGGTGGGTGGGAGCATGTGTGTGTGTGTGTGTGTGTGCGTGTGTGTGAGGGGCCAGCAGGAGGGGCTGGGGGACAAGGACAGAGGACACATGGGGCTACCCTGCCGAGCCACCTCCCCCATGAGCTGCAACAATCCTGTATTTGGTGTGGTCTGAGTCACTGTAGGCTTCCTACATAGGACTAAGCATATCTATTACCCCTTCCACTTGCCCAAACTCCATTGAAGTGACAGTTAAGAAGTTCCAAAGGGAGTACACCTATTAACTGCTGAGAACAGGAGAGAGCCATCAGAGGACCTGAGGTCTGGGTGGAAAATAGGGAGCAAATGACTCGGATAAGGAGAGACTCCAACACAGGGGACCAGCACCCCAAACTCACCATGACTTGGGCGGGTGGCAGGGGTGGGAGAGACGCCCTCCTTTGTAGTCTACAAATGTGGGGCAGAGGTAGAAGGCAGGCCAAAGTCAAGGTGATTAATTAGGAGACTGTCCATAGAACAGCTGTGCCAGTCAGCTGCTCCCTGGACCATGCATGGAATGACCACAGGAGTGGTGTTCAGCACTGGGCTGAAACCAGGAAGGCACAATCTGCAGAAACTGAATGATCCCCTGATGACGGCTGGAGCTGTAGGTGAGTGACCACTCCACAATCACAATCACGCCTTCCTTCACTTGTCAGTATGCACCCCTAGTTCATCCTGTGCACATCCACAGAGCTTACAGGGGAAGCCTCTCATTCAGGACATTTGGTTCTCATTTTATCATTCTGTGTTGCTGGAATTTTTTTTTAAGATTTTATTTATTTAATTGAGAGAGAGAGAGAGTGAGCATGAGCAGGGGAGGGGGAGGGACAGAGGGAGAGGGAGAAGCAGGCTCCCCGCTGAACAGGGAGCCCTGACTCAGGGCTTGATCCCAGGACCCTGGGATCATGACCTGAGCAAAAAGGCAGATACTTAACTGACTGAGCCACCCAGGCACCCCTGGAATTTTTTTTTACTACAAGCATGTATTACATTAAAAAAATTTAAGATAGGGGGCGGAGCAAGATGGCGGAGGAGTAGGAGACCTGGATTTCGTCTCCTCTCAGGAATTCAGCTGGATAGGGATCAAACCATTCTGAACACCTACAAACTCAACAGGAG
>NW_028027848.1:0-604 GCF_054177405.1 Leptonychotes weddellii
AATGTAATAATCACATTGAATTCTTTCTTCTTTCCCTTTCTCATATGCTAGACAAAAGTTTAACATCATGTGACCATCTTACTAAATACAATTTGTAATACATAAACATTTACACAGGAATTATAATAACTAGGTACAATTCCATTAAGTTAGGTAATATGACAAAGAAGTATTATTTAAATGAGATCTATTATGCTTAGTAAGTCAAACCTATGTGCCCTCGAGATAAGAAAAACTGCAATCATTATTTCAATATAGATATTTACAGACTTCCCAAACCTTCTCTCTTATAAAAATAATTTAAATTGCTAACATAAAAGGGAAAGAGATCACATGGCTTGTGTTAATCTACTAACACTACTTGCTATGGACTGCAATGTGTCCACTCAAAATTGATTTATTGAACCCCTAACACCCAACACCTCAGAAAGGGACTACATTTGGAGATAGGGCTTTGAAAGAAGTAATGACATTAAAATGAGGTCATTAGGATGGCCTTAATCTAATCTGATTGGTGTCCTTAGAAGAGGAGATTAAGGCCTGCAGAGAAATCCCAAGGATGCATATATACAGAGGATAGGCCATGTCAGGACCCAGCAAGAAA
>NW_028027849.1:0-604 GCF_054177405.1 Leptonychotes weddellii
TCTCTGAACACTTAAAGGTCTCCTGTTTCTGGGCAGTAAGCATTGTCCTGCTTAGAAGCCAGAAACTTCCAGGTGCTTCACCCACAAACAGTGAAATGCAGGGAGAGGTTCAGAGAATCCAGGAACCAAATTCAATATATAAGGCAAAGGGGAGGGGAGGTGTTCTGATTGTGTGTGTCTGTGTGAGAGAGAGAGAGAGAGAGAGAGCAAACATGTTAAAGTTTACAAATTATCAATATTGTGTAAATTAAAATCACATGTGGACTTTAAAAACTCACTCTTTGTTCAACCTAAAATCTAATTGATCATTGGGTAAAAAATTAGATTTCAAAAATTCACTTTTGGATCATTTTCTTTTTTTCCTGCTTTTGTTTTATAACAGAGCGATTTTCACTATAAAACCTAGTTCTGTTAGGGAACAACAGTGGGTAAATTTGATTCATTTATGAAATCAAAGACAAGATGTAGACTTTAGTATTCAAATGCACTGTAGTTTGTTTTATCGTACTGAGTTACAAAATTCATGTTTGTCACACTCTTTCTTTTAATAAACCTAAAAAGTTACATGCAAATCAAAATTGTATATAACAATAACAAGGAAGAC
>NW_028027850.1:0-604 GCF_054177405.1 Leptonychotes weddellii
AACTGAGGCAGCCAGGAGCCCCTAGAAAGACTAAATTTTATTTAAAATCGAAAGGTAACCTGAAAGGTCAAGTCTCTGCTTAGAAAAATTAGTAAAATGCTTTTCCCATCAATGCCCCAACGTCCCTGCAGGTGTCCCCAGTATGAAGGATGACAGTTCATTCTCCTAATGACATTTCTACTCTGGGCATTCCTGGGCATCCTCGTGGCTGTGTGCCGTCCCTGCTGCTCTCCCAGGCCCCTGCGTACCACCACGGAGGGCTGAGAGGTCCCCAGGAAGGAACTAGAACAACGCTCAGTAGCACAAAGCAGATGATTTCAACACAAGTCAGTGCCCTCCACGAGCCTCTGCCCATTCCCCAGCAGTACATACAACAGACGTCCCGGCACTTGTCCTCCAGTCCATCCCTCTGTATTTCTACATAAAACGACTAAACTTCTACTTTGTGACTTCCTAATTCCAGGAACTATTTGCTGACTTTCTATCATAAAAGATGAGTGTTCAGCCCAACACCAACCCTGCCACGTTGTGCCCACCCATTTCTCCTCTCCTTCCCCATATCTTGTCAGTATAGTACATCAGCATTTTGGTTAAATCAGTATTC
>NW_028027851.1:0-604 GCF_054177405.1 Leptonychotes weddellii
TGTGTCTTAGGTTGGGCTCCCTAGAAGGAGATGATGAGATGCAGGTCGGGAGGCAAGATGTTTGTTTGCAGTCAATGCCCATAAAAAGCAGGAGGGCCAGCAGGACCCCAGATGCAGGTCCAACATCGGCTGGGCTGACCCAGAAGAAAGCTCTGGAATGAGCATTGCCCACCGGAATTGTCCTAGGTTAAGTTGAAATGGTTGAGCCTTTATAACCTTGCTTCGCTCCATCATGGGACGTTGGTGTCCCCGGGAAGGATGTGGCCTTGGGTGAGGTGGCTCCATGCAGAGGAAACAGATACTGAAGGGACTGACTGCTGGAGTCTGCGCCTTGGCTGCGGATGGTCAGTGAGTGGTTCACTTGATGGGCACAACTTGGCTTTTACTGCAGTAGGCTTATTAGTTCTCCGAACTTAGGAGTGTAATTAACCTCTGAGCCCCGGTTTTCATGTATGTAAATGGAGCTAATATCATAAATATCTAACAGTGTTTTTTAAAGAAAATATTTTTTTTCTTTTTTTTTAATTCTTATGTTAATCCCCATACATTACATCATTAGTTTTAGATGTAGTGTTCCATGATTCATTGTTTGTGCATAACACCC
>NW_028027852.1:0-604 GCF_054177405.1 Leptonychotes weddellii
GGGCGCCTGGGTGGCTCAGTTGGTTAAGCGACTGCCTTCGGCTCAGGTCATGATCCTGGAGTCCCTGGATCGAGTCCCACATCGGGCTCCCTGCTCGGCGGGGAGTCTGCTTCTCCCTCTGACCCTCCCCCTCTCATGTGCTCTCTCTCTCTCATTCTCTCTGTCTCAAATAAATAAATAAAATCTTTAAAAAAAAAAATAAAAAAAAAAAATAAAAAAAAACATCTATAATTGTTTAATTTCTATAAAGAGAATGTATTCATATATTACAGTAATTAAAAATTAATTTTTAAAAGTTCATGCAAATGACTCTTGGTATGTAAAACCACAATGTATTTCACTAGGCTGATAAGCAAAGAGGTTTGAGGTTGTGCTTTTTTTGTTTTTTTTTTTTTTTTTAAAGCACTTTTTTTTTTTTTAAGATTTTATTTATTTATTTGACAGAGACAGAGATAGCGAGAGCAGGAACACAAGCAGCGGGAGTGGGAGAGGGAGAAGCAGGCTTCCCCTCGAGGAGGGAGCCCGATGTGGGACTCGATCCCAGGACCCTGGGATCATGACCTGAGCCGAAGGCAGACGCTTAACGACTGAGCCACCCAGGCAC
>NW_028027853.1:0-604 GCF_054177405.1 Leptonychotes weddellii
GTTTTGTTCTTTTCATTCACCTCTTTAGCAACTTTCATATGTTGACTCCTTGCTATTTCTTTTGTCAAAACCTTTGTTTAGACCCTATTGGCAATCCCTAATCAGACTACTTTGTTTTAAGAGCATTAAAATTTTTTCCTGGTTATCACAGAAATTGGGTGACAGTCGGGGTATATTATCCCAATATTAAGATAATATTTGCCCAGAACACATTGGAATACTTGAATCCTGCCCTAGATCAATCCCACCTCTTATCCTGAGGTGATCACTCAAGATGAGGGCTGAGAACAGACTCTTTGCCTTAGCAAAATGGAAGTCACTGGTGACTTTGACAAGGCTAATGTTGATGGAGTGATGCAGGGATCAAAGCCTGATTAAGGTGGGTTTAAGAAATAATGAGAGGAGGGGCGCCTGGGTGGCTCAGTTGGTTAAGCGACTGCCTTCGGCTCAGGTCATGATCCTGGAGTCCCGGGATCGAGTCCCGCATCGGGCTCCCTGCTCGGCGGGGAGTCTGCTTCTCCCTCTGACCCTCCTCCCTCTCATGCTCTCTGTCTCTCATTCTCTCTGTCTCAAATAAATAAATAAAATCTTTAAAAAAAATAAA
>NW_028027854.1:0-603 GCF_054177405.1 Leptonychotes weddellii
GCTTTCCTCCCGCAGCTCAGGCCTCCTTCTTTCCTGCCTCCACTGCACACGGGCTTCAGGCTCCTTCCCATCAGTGGACACATGCACACGCGTGCACATACAGCCACATACACACTTAGACACACACCCCTAGACACAAACACGTCCATGGGGCTTGTAGCCACCACAGTGGACGGTGCAGGTCCAGCAGCCTCCCCGTCTCACTCTGCTCACCCTCCGGGGGTCTCAGCCTCCCCATGACTTCAGGAGCCACGTACATGCGGGTGACCCCTTCACCGCCCCAATGACCCCCTTCACTGCCCCCAGGGACCCCCTTACTGTCCCCAGCGACCCCCTCCCTGTCCCCAGCCAAGCTGGTTCTCCTGAGCTTCAGACCTGCATTGTCCACAATGTGAATGTGACATGTGAATGTCTCACAGGCACCTCCAACCCAACTCAGGCCGTGGCCTCTGTGGATGTCCCCACCTCAGTGGCTGGTGACACCATGCCCCGAGTCCTTGCCAGGTCCTGGGCATCTCTCCTGTCCCCTCCTCTCCCTCGCATCGCCAACCTCATCCCCAGTGCGTTAGCTCCTGGGTATCTCCGGGCTCGCCCCTCTCCTCC
>NW_028027855.1:0-603 GCF_054177405.1 Leptonychotes weddellii
CAAGGTCATTCCAGCAACCCACAGCAGAGCCTGGAATAAAAGCGTCTTGGGGCGATGACCAAAGTATTCCCAAATCACCCGGAAAGCACACACCTCCACAGTTTCTGTTCCAAAGGAAGATCAAGGTGATTCACTTTTGCATGATCTCGCTAGCACCCAGCACCTATGTAGAGATGGTTTCATTTACAGCACATGGGCAGTACAAAAATTAAGGACCAATCTCCTATGTCAAGGTGAAAGAGATCTAAGCATTCAGTGTAACCGGCGATCTTTAGCACACAGAACACTCACTAGAACCACGCAGAAGGAAACAACCACGAAGAAAACAAACACTAAGTGTAGTACCACCCAGACCCCGGGACTGAGTGCCGGCCTTGTCTTATTTTGATTTGACCAGATCTGGGCAGTCCTTCCCTAGTTAAGCGAACCAAAGAATAGGTCGCAAGTGACACCAAACTTTCTGTTCGAAGTGTCTTTCATTTGACCAGAGCTTGCAGATCTCTCCCAAGACCTAGACGGAGAAGAGTGTTCGAAATAGGGCAAAACAGCAGAGACCACGAACTCTCAGCCAGATCAAACCATGTACCGGGCCCCAGGGGCTCT
>NW_028027856.1:0-603 GCF_054177405.1 Leptonychotes weddellii
TTTTTTTTTTTTAAAGAAATCAGGGGAAACAATGAGAACCGAGGCAAAGAAGTTTTGTTGCTCTCTGGTCATTTAAAGGCCACTGTGAGCTAGAGAACAGGCCAGACAGAGGAGGAAAAGGATCCTGGAGGCGTGGACTTTGAGTCTGAGCCCTGGTATGTAGGAGTTTAGGACGAGGAGAGAAGAAGCCAGGGTATCTTCCACTCCGTCTCTTTATTGCAGTGATATTTCAGTTCCTCAGGAAAAGGTCCTGTCAGATATATTTACTCTCCTTGGTATATCTTTTAGAGCTGAGTTAAAGAAACCTAGTGTATATGAATGTTTATAGAAAGAGGAGGCAGGGGGAAAACCCGATGGCTGCTGAAACAGCCTTGCCCCTTGTATTTTAACATTATTGTCTCCTCTCCCTCCCAGACAGGATACACTGCAATGCAGATTGTTTTGATTTCCTGGGAGCACGAAAGACCTCTTTTTCTCGAAGCAATTCTTTTTTTAATTAGCACTGCTCTTGGAGTACATAACCACACACACAGCACTAAAAGGTGTTAAGTTGTTCTGCACTCATAGTCATACTACTGATATTTATGGGACAATGAGTCAACC
>NW_028027857.1:0-603 GCF_054177405.1 Leptonychotes weddellii
TAATTACCAAATATGAAAACATGAAGCCTGTAAAATGAAAGGGAGCCAGAGAAAAGATAGGTGTTGTTATGGGTTAAACTCTATTCCCCAAATGGTATGTTGACGTCCTAACCCCAGGTAACTGTGAATGTGACTTAATTGAAAATAGGATCTTTGCGGAGGGGCGGAGCAAGATGGCGGAGGAGGAGGAGACCTGGATTTCGTCTGGTCTCAGGATTTCAGCTGGATAGGGATCAAACCATCTGAACACCTACAAACTCAACAGGAGATCGAAGAAAAGAATAGCAACAACTCTCTGAACAGAAAAGCGACCACTTTCTGGAAGGTAGGACGTGCGGAGAAGTGAATCCGAGGCAATATTCGGGAGGATAGATGGTGGGGGAGGGGGCCTCCGGCGGCCGCTTCTGGCAAGTGATAGAGCCGCGGAGCACAAAATCGGAACTTTTAAAAGTCTGCTCCGCTGAGGGACGTCACTCTGGTGGCTAAGCGGGGGGTGGAACCCTCCGGGACAGTGTGGTCTCAGGACCCTTGGGGTCACAGAAAGACCGGAGGTGCCTGAGTGTGACAGAGCTCCCAGGTATCAGAGCAGGGAAGGCGGCTGCA
>NW_028027858.1:0-10558 GCF_054177405.1 Leptonychotes weddellii
AAGTAACAATGTTGCAATAAGCACTCTACTCCATAAATTTTTTTAGCTCCTATTTCCTCAATCTAAGTCAAAATAAATAATTTTGTGTTTTTTTAAAAAATATTTGGGGCTATTAGACAAATAGAGCAGATCTAACACAGTCTTTTTATTTATTTGAATCATTTCAATACAGATTCTCTCACTGATCTATAATCTTTCTGGGAAAAAAGTTATGCTATAGGTGGAGGCATGGATTGTTTTTGAGTGGTATTCTTTTAATGGTTTTTGTGTGATAATAAGCTGTTCAAGATATAGACTTCTGGCTCCCTGTTTTCATTTATATATTCTGCCATGTTTTCAAAGTATTCCTGATTATCTTCTCCTCACTTCCATAAAGGTAAGAAGAGAAAGTCAAGTATTCCTAATTATCTGCAAAGCTGATTGAATAGTAAAATCACTCAGTAGCAAACATGAGTGGTGTTTCAGATGTTCCCACTGATTCTTGACTGAAAGATTTTAAGTCTATACAATTTCCTCTTATTTTTTAATAACACTTTGTTGGTCTTTTTAAATCCACATTGTTGTTTTAAACCTGTGACTATGAGTTTCTTGAAGTATTTGTGTCATTATCTACCATTTGTACTAATCACTTTGATTTAATTGATATGTTACAAGGCAGCATTGATACATGTCATGATTATCTATTGTGTGTGTTTTGGTTTTTTTTTTTAAGTTTTCTCTCTGCATCAAAAAGACTTTATTTTAAGGTTTTCTAAGTTAAGGAAGGAATGTAATTTTGGAAAAAGCGGTGCTGGGAGTCAATATATCTGAGTTCTGTCAGTGCCTCTCCCATGAAGTTCAGGCTCAGTTGATAGATACATTTTCTTTACTACAGAATATAAAAAGAATTGGACCAGGTGGACTTATTTTTTGTTCTAATTTGGCTCAGCAAGTAAATAGTCTCCAAACTGAGATTAGTAGGAAAGACTAATGTAAATAGAATGATGAAACATGCTGACTATAGCCACATACTTGGTTTCAGCAAAGATCACGTGAAGTGTCACTGATAACAAATGTTCATATGAGATCCTTCATTCCATGGCCTTAATCTTGACACCCAGATAGGAGTTACAGGGCCATCATTCTCTTTCTGCAACTGCTGGTGCTATTTCTAATGCTAATGTTGGTTCCATTTATAGGAAATCTTCCTCCGGTTTTATCTCTGACAACTTGAACATATCCATTGAAAAGAAAGGTGATAGGAGACAAGGAAGAAGCTATAGTTTAGGAGAAAGGGAAAGATTTTACTTGTGTTAGAAACAGATAATCTAAATATAGTAATTCATCTTTCTAAGATTAAATAAACTGAGTTCAAACTGTCCTGAGAGCTTACCTTTTTCAAGAAACATATTTTTGACCAAAATATATTTTTGCCTTTTTTCTCCATCTTGAAAACTAATGGAATTATTGTCCATATGCACTGGTCTGAATAAAATGTTTGGTGATCTGGAATTCATGCACAGGAAGCACAGCTGACATGGGAAAAGCATTGCAAGATGACAGAATTCACTATTCTAAATGCATCCCCAAGAGAATTTAGAGCCACTAATATTACACTTTGCACACCCTCTCTACTAGGTGCCTGCATAATCACAGCATTGAAATTGGCATATTTGTCACACATAATCACATTGGAAACTTTCTGAAGCCATAAATAATGGCTAGAGCATCTATAATATTTTCTAGATGCAGAGACAAGGCACTTAATCTTGATGTAATCTGCACAAGGTAGAGCCCGGGGGCATTCAGTGCTCATGCCTGGGTTATTACATGACACCCAGAGCTCCCCAAATTCAACAAGACTCTTTGGGTTAGATGAAATCTTACAAGAAAATCTGGTACAGCTTCACTGCCTTAGAGATAAATAGTCCTAGTGAGATGATAATATATACTTGTTTAAAAGGCTTCCTGAGATAACCATTCATGTATTCACAAATATTTAATATTAAGAATTAATAGCTGTTGGCCACATACCCTACATGCTTGACACTGGTCCATTTACATATATACACACCACAAACATACATGCATTTTATGTATATATATTATACATATATATGTATACATATATTATGTGTGTATATATATGTGTGTGTATATATATATATAATTGTAATTAATAATTAAAGGATCTCTGTTAGAGGGAAACTAATTTTTGCCCTTATTTTATGGATGAGAAAATTGAGCACAAGAAAGTTAAGGGCTGGTGTTAATATGCTATAAAAGACAGTGCATTTTAATGATTAAAGGTGTGGTTTTTGAGGCCTTATTTTTTTAAAAATAAAATCCCATCTCTTCAACTTATTAATTCTGTGACATTAAGCAATATATTTAAATTTTCTCTGCATCAGTAAACTCATTGGTAAAATGTGGATAGTAATTATGGCTACCTCCGGGGTTATGAACATTACATGAATTGAGGTTAACCTATTAGAGTAGTATCTGACCCATAATACAAGCTCAGTAAGTGTTAATACTAAGCTATTTTGTTTCCTAAAAGAAGAATGTTTTATGTTCAGGCACTGTATTGAAATGAGAAACTTTTTATGTCTCTCTCCCCTATTAGGTTGTGTGCTCCTCAATTATAGGGACATAGTTTAACTCATACTAAGTACCTAGCAAGATAAATGTTACACATAACTTCACTGAATTAATGCATGGATAAGGCATGATGCCTCTTTTTTAAGGGGGCATGATACAGTAGAGGAATAAGAACATCACAGTCACTAGAATACAAGGCAATATGTGCAACATGATGAAAGCAGAGCTAGTCATGCCTATTCCTGGGTCCAATGGCATTTTTTGAAATAACTGTTTTATAGTATTCATTTAGATTATAATGTTTCTTTTCACTGCCTTTTTTTTTTTTTTTACTAAACTGAGACCTTCTAAACTATTCAGGGTCAGCACTCCAGTCATCCCATCATCTGTTTTTTGTTTTTTGATTTATTTAAAAAAAATTTTTTTATTATGTTATGTTAATCCCCATACATTACATCATTAGTTTCTGATGTAGTGTTCCATGATTCATTGTTTGCGTATAACACCCAGGGCTCCATGCATCTTTTAAACTGCAGTGCCTCTCTTAATAATCATGTGTATGTCATGCGTTTGTGTGTGTGTGTGTTCACATATGTGTAAGTGAGATGCAGTGGTAGCCTCAACACTGCTATGGCTGCTGTTGTGTGTTCAAACTGCACCGTCAGTAAGGGATCTACTGAAGGCCCCTATTCTGCCTCTTACTTACTGATTGGCAAAGCACTTAGCATGAGTTTCTGTGGATGTCAGAACCACTATGCCCTTCAGTCCCCTTCTTGGTAACTCCTTAGTAACTATGATCCTTAGTGGGAACTGTTGCAAACAATCATGTGACTCTTACATGGCTTTTCCCAGGACAAATCGTAAACTCATTTTTTAATGTACATTTAATGATGTATTCTGGATTGAAGGGAATCTCAGTGTATTGTCAGTAAGGCTTCTGGCTTCAGGAAGCTCTATTTCTGCAAGGAAGAACAAGGGGCATAGTTGAATAAATGTTGGGGTTCTTCTGCCTGGCAATCTGTTTTGCACATTCCTCTGTGTACAAGAACACAAGGTCAGGGGCGCCTGGGTGGCTCAGTCGTTAAGCGTCTGCCTTCGGCTCAGGTCATGATCCCAGGGTCCTGGGATCGAGCCCCGCATCGGGCTCCCTGCTCAGCGGGAAGCCTGCTTCTCCCTCTCCCACTCCCCCTGCTTGTGTTCCCTCTCTCACTGTGTCTCTCTCTGTCAAATAAATAAATAAAATCTAAAAAAAAAAAAAAGAACACAAGGTCAGGGCTTTGCCTATCTCTTTTCAAAAACAGGCAATGATTACAAGCTTACATTCACCAAGAACTCTTCTCCATCACCTCCCCCCTACTCTGCCTCTTTGCATACTTGGAAATATAGTACTCATCTATTGCTAAAATAAAAGAAGACGTGAAGAAGGCATTCAGACATGAATTAGCACAATATGACACAGAGGATACTGTTACACAGCTTATGTTTTCTACCACTTCTCTTTAGTGTGCAATCTGTATTTTGAATATGTTTTTTCACTACTGCAGCAGGTGAAAACCTTCAATCTGAGATCAGTGAGGTTAAAAGAGTTGTCATTTTGACAATTGCCAACCTACCTCTTCAGAGGAACTCAAAGCCTTTTTAGTTATTTTATCAAAGGAGAAACTCATTTTCAGAAGAGCTTAGATCAGAGACTATTTTCAAATATAGTGTCTTGTAATCAGCGGATATCTGTTGGAACTTAAACATATTTTAAATGGTTTTGTTTTCTAAGACTTCTTAATCAAAGAACAGCCTTTTTACAGGAAGTCAGAATCCCTGGCAATGGAAAACAGCAGAGAAGTCACCAAAGTCCATATTAACATATACTCTGAGGATCCAAAAAATGCTTTAAGGAAGGAAAGGTCTCAGACATAAGTTTTCCTATTATTCAAGAATTGTGTTAATACTGAAAAGATTCTAGTGAGACAAATCTCAGGAACCTAAACAATGTTGGTATTTGAGTGGTCAATGGGTGAACATACAACAAAGGCATGGAGCTTTGATGATTAAAAAAAAAATAGTAGCTACAGTTCTTGTCTTTGTAGAGTTTAAAGACAGAGGGTGAAGACCAAACACATAGAAAATAAAAAAAACAATTAAATAGAAAAACCTCAAATATTTAATCTATTCATTAGAGCACCTTAGGTTGTCCTGGGTAGAGGAATTTAGCTATATAGTTTACTATTATAAATACAGCTGTATACTTCTCATACGACACTTTAGCTTTCCATAGGCTCATTTACCATAAGTTTTGACTTATGTCTTTAAAAGTAGCGTCTGTGTCCTATTCTTTTTCACATTCCTGTGCCTAGCATAGTATCTATCACATAATAGATATTTGGTACATTTGAATAGAAGTCTATCTATAGAATGAGACAATTACGTGTATGTAAGGATGCTCTTTTTGTCCTGATGTATCTTGTAAGGTAATCGTTTTTCATGCTTCCTTGAGAGAAAATCTCTGCAGGACAGATGGATCCTCCTAAAATATGGCTCTATTTGCATGAAGTCTCCAAATTGTAGGGGATAAGGCTTCTGCCCCATTCTTTATCTTATCTCTCTCTTGCATGCTTATAATTCTTGATTTGCATTGTAAAGCTATTCTTTTTTTTTTTTTTTTTGCTTTGGATTAAAGTTGGTTTATACATCTATTTCTCATTACATATTATTAAGTTGTTGAAGCCAGACACATATCTTTATTGTGTGTCCTCCATAGCACTTAGCATAGTGCCTCATAGACATGAGAAAGCTTGTTAAATTAAATTACATTGATAGTGATCACAAGGTTTGGAAAATAGAATACTTTCAGAAAGATTAAAAGAACACAGGTTGTTTATCTTAAACAGAAGATCAAATGCTATTCTAAGAGTCTACAAATCAATAAAGATTTTTATATCCACAGTGGGGAAAATGGGAGGTAGTAGTAGAGTGTAATGGTTCCTGACTTCTCCCAAATATCTCTTTATGATTTTGGACAGAATGGTCAAGGACATATGTCCTTTCCATGCTTTCTTCATTATATGGGCTCAGTATTTTTGGAAAATCATATCTCATCAGCTTTACTAGGCTATAAAGAATTCAATCCAAACTTCTTCCACCTATATTTATAATTGGGGAGCTATTGTTTTGCAAATAGGATCACATATTACATATGATTGTTCTTCTTTTCCAGACAGATTATCCTTATGTTTTTAACTTGTTTACCTTCACTGAAACATATATAATATTTTATCAATCTTACCTTATCCAACAAATATTTATTGAGCAGCTACTCTGGGTCATGTTATCAACTCTATACCAGACATCTAAAATTGAATAAAATACAGGCCCTGCCCTTGAAAGGCTAATAATCTGGTAGAGGAATATCAAAGTAAAATGAAATTTTATAACAATATAATATGTGATTATAGAGAAATGGGCCATTAAGTTTTGTGGGAACACATGGATGGGAAGGAAATAATTTGTGTAGGTCAGCACTGTCCAACATAATTATAATGCAAGACATATATGTAATTTAAAATCTTCTAGTAGTTATGTTAAAAAGTGCAATTGACCCTTGAACAACACAGGTTTGAACTGCAAGGATCTACTTATGCACAGTACTTTTATAGTACAGTACTATAAATGTATTTTCTCTTCCTTATGATTTTCTTAATAACATTTTCTCTTCTCTAACTTACTCTATTATAAGAATGCAGTATGTAACATATGTAACATACAAATATGTGTTAATTAGCTATGTTACGGTAAGGCTTCTGGTCAATAGTAGGCTCTTAGTAGTTAAGTTTTTGGGGAGTCAAAAGTTATACATAGATTTTCAGCATCCCTAACCTCCATGATGTTCAAGAGTCAACTGTAAAAAGAAATGGGTGAAAATGGTCTTAATAACATATTTTATTTAGCCCAGTATAAAAGTCATTTAGAAGATATGCTATATACTTCTTATTTTTTAAAGATTTTATTTATTTATTTATTTATTTATTTGACAGAGAGAGAGAGAGAGAGACAGAGAGAGAGGGAACACAAGCACGGGGAGTGGGAGAGGAAGAAGCAGGCTTCCCGAGGAGCAGGGAACCTGTTGTGGGGCTGGATCCCAGGACCCTGGAATCATGACCTGAGCCGAAGGCAGACACTTAACAACTGAGCCACCCAGGTGCCCCTATACTTCTTCTTCTTTTTCAACCAAGCCTTGAAATCCAGGATGCATTTTATACTTCTAGCACTTCTAAATTTGGATTAGCCACATTTCAGGAGCTTAATAACAATATATGGCTAATGGCTATCATAATGGACAATACAAATCCAGAATTTAAAGAGGGAATTTTAGATAATTTGATAGTGAGTTAGATCTTAGAATTTGAAGAACTCCCAGTCTAAGAGATGGAATACCTATGAGTTGGGAACAACATGCAAAAGCACAGAGGTATCCAGGTGTGTTGGCAGAAGTTCCACATGTGGAGGCATAACAGAGAATTAACCCAGACAGAGAAGGTGAGACCAAAGCCTTTTAATTATCATTGAAGATCTAGTAAGACTAGGTTTAATAGCTAAGAATTCATTATAATATTATTAGGTCTAATAGCTAGTAATATCCTTTTGTTGCTTTATGCCAATATGTATAGAGTGTTTATTACATGTCAGGTAAGGCTCTAAGCACTTTTTACATAATAACTTGTTTAATCCTTGCAATAGCTCTATGAGATAGATATCATTATTACCTACTCCACTTTACAGATGAGGACATTAAATCATAAGGGGGACAAATAATTTGCCCGATGGCATATAACCAATAAGTGGAACAAACAGAATTTGACTCCAGAATCTGTGTTCTTAATTGTTATGCTATATTAACTCTACAAATCACTCCCCCCCTCTATATTATACAGACCCAGTGCTGACTTTAATGTTCTATACAGATCAGGCTAGATATTTAAGACCTATTAAAGTTGTAAAATGAGCTAATGAAGCAAATTTGTTTTTAAAAATAAAAACTGATTGAAGACTAAATAAAATTCAAGGTTGTAAAAGCAAATATGATAAATAGTTCATTATATTTTAGGAGTGTGGTGCATGTTATATAAATAGTCTTGATGTTATTTTTCGAATAAATATGATGAATAAATTTGAAAAAAGCATTTCACCCAAGTAGTCTGTCAGTTTTGTAGAATATAAAAGAAAAAAAATACATTTATGTTGCATACAAGAAACATGCTTAAAATAGTAACAGTTTGAAGTAAAAGGATGAAAAAGTTATACCATACAAATACTAACCAAAAGAAAGCTGGTATTGTATCAATATCAGAAAAATGTAGACTTTCAAGCAAAAAGCATTACTAGAGATAAAGAGGAACACATTATAAAACTAAATTTACCAAGCAGATATATTTCAAAAGTTTTATTTATCTAATTGCATAACTTCAAAATATATAAAGTAAAATTTAACAAAATTAAAAGAACAGTAGAAAAATCTATAATCATTCTTTTTTAAAAAGTATTTATTTATTTACTTTTAGAGAGAGACTGTGGGTGAGGGGCAGAAGGAGAGGTAAAGAGAGTCTTAAGCAGACTACACGCTGAGCCAAAACCAAGAGCCAGTTGCTTAACTGACTGCACCACCCAGGCGTCCCTATAATCATTCTTGGTGAATTTAACCACAACTCTCAGGGACTGAATGAAAAATGCAGGTATGAAAGCTGTAAGAATATAGGAAATTTGCCCTTCGCATTTAACAACCTTGACATAATTGACTTATATAGAACTTGGCACCCCTGAATTGCAGACTACCATTACTTTAAGTACACACAGAAGTTTTATAAAGTTTGATTGTATCCTGGGTTAGAAAGAAAGTCTCAATAAAATGCAAATTGTTTAAATTATAAGAATATATTCTTTTACCATAGTGGACTTAAGCTAGAAGTCAAAGATTTTTAAAATCTCCTTATGTTAAAATAAGTACACATATGGTGAAGAGAAAATAACAATTAAATTTAGAAAAAATTTTGATTATATTAAAAATTCAAGGTATCAAAACTTATGGAATGCAGCTAAAATGTTCATAGAGTGGAATTTATACCAGTATATGTATATTTTAGAAAAAAGAAAATTTAAAAATCCATAAGGCTAAACATCCATCTCAGTAAACTAGAACAATAACAACAAATTAAACATAAACAGTAGAAAGTATGAAAATGAAAGTAACATAATAAAACCAATAGAAATACTAAATATGATTATTTGAAAAGATCAAGAAAATCAACAAACAACTGTCAAGACAAAAAGTTTTCACATTACAACTTCATAAATGGCAGAACAATGCTTTATTCTTTCTTTCTCTCAATCTGTCTCATCTTCTCTCTGTCTCCTTAATGGATAAGGTTAAGTTTCAAAGTTGAACTTTCTTTGCATCATAAACATGCAAAAAAAAAGGGGGGGCTTGAATTGAGCCATGAAAAATAATTAACCCTTTCTTTTATTTCCTGTCATTAAAAAAATTATGCACATATCTGATGGGTTACACATTACTATTGCTATGGTTTTGCTCCTCCAGTTTCCCCTCTGCCTCTTCTACTGAGTAGACTCTCTAGGGTCTTTAGAGTAACATAGTAAAAGTAGAGAAAAGTTTGGCTCAAAGAATCTTAGGAAACTTTACAGGCTTCATGACATTCTCTAGTATTATGACAGCATATGATACAAAACTTCAAATGCAGCCTAAAAAATAGATAAAGCCCTTTATCAAGTATCAACGTTATCATGGTCTTATTCCATATCAGCTCTCTCCTGAGACAAAACTAATCTATAGAACCATAATCAGCAATGGGAGTGTTTCCAGGGGAGTTTGAACTTCAAGGCTGCCAATGTGAGCATCACTCCTAATTTGAAGTTGTTTTTCCTTAGCAATGCCAAGGAATACCATATTTTTGAAAGTCCTTGACATGTTTTGATATATTTGGCTCAATTATTAATGCCTGAAAACATTCCTATTGGTTCTAAATACTTTAACACCTGACAGTAAGGATATGCTTAGGTCCACGCATAACCTCTGCCTTGGCATACATCATAGATAACACAGATACATAATTTAAACAAATCCAACATGACAGATATGGGAATGCTAAAAGAAGGTCTCAGCTATAAGAGGAAGTCTTAATCAACTCTAGATGTTCTCTAATCACAAAAAGAAACTAAAAATAGTTTAAGATAAAAGGAATGGCATGAGATAGCACAAATCATAGATAAGAAGCTGCTGTCTGTTGGAGCTTAAAAGTACTTCTGAGGCAAAGATAAGGAAGAAGAACACAGGCCGAGTCAAGCATAAAGTGTCTACCAAAGGGTATTTTATTTATTTTTGCAGTACTATGATAATGCTAATTCTTAAATTTTTAAAGAAAAGCAAAAGAATTGCCAAGACACATCTGACAAAAATGAACAAGTTTAGAAACCTGCCTGTCAAATATCTAGACTTATTTTAAAGCTCATCTAAGACAATTCAAGGTTGGATACGTGACACAGTGGATCAGAATAGAGATCCCAGAAGCCTAAATCAAACTTAGACATGAAAAGATACCAGGAGAAAGATATTTCTTTGCTAAATGGCATTGGGTAATTGATTATATTGAATCATAACAAAAGATAGTAATTCCAGGCAGATGAAAAATTTAAATATAAATATCAAGACTGTAAACTTTAGAAAATAGTATAAAAGAATTTCTTTATTATGTCATGATAGGAAAGTATTTTCAATAACCCTCAAACATCACAAACTGATACATTATATTACATTAGAAATAATAACATCTGCTTATCAAAATATAGTACTAAAAAGGTGATAGGGACATACAAAATTTGAAGAGATTTCCAGTGCATATAACTAACACGAGAGTATCTAGAATAAATACACTTATGCATATAGTATTTATATGCTTTTTTCCCCCAAATGGTC
>NW_028027859.1:0-603 GCF_054177405.1 Leptonychotes weddellii
GCAGGCTCGCTTGTCTGAGTAGGAACAGAGAGTGCAGTTCCAAGCCGCGTCACCAGAGGGCCCTGTGGAGGGCAGGCCCAGAGAAAGAGGCCGTAACCAGCAGTGTTCCAAACCTTTCCTAACTCCTGTCTTCCCTTCTAACAATAAGGCAGGATGCCCATTTTATAGATGAGCAAACCAAAGCACCAGGGGTTAAGCAGTTGGCTTCCATTCACACAGCTGGTCAGTGGCTGAGCTGGAAGTCTGACTTGGACGTTTGGCTGTAAAATTTGTGTGTGTAACCGCTGATTCGTGCTCTCTCTCATGGAGTGGTCAAGCCAGCCAGTGCCTAGGAGACAAACCACTCTGGTTTGAGACTTAGCTTGGTTCCTTCCTGCTTGTGTGAAACTGAGTTTCCTCATCTGTCAGGTGGGTGTAACTCCAGTCCCTACCTCACCGGGTCATTGCGGGGATTCGTAACGGCTGATATTCTTTGAAATATCCTCTTTTTTGTTCACTTGGCATTTTTGTGAGGGCGGCACTATTGTTATGTTTTTACAGACAAGGAAACTGAGGCACAGAGTGGTTACACAGAGTAAGGGGCTGAGGTTTCAGAGTCCACCC
>NW_028027860.1:0-603 GCF_054177405.1 Leptonychotes weddellii
TTTTTTTTTTTTAAAGAAATCAGGGGAAACAATGAGAACCGAGGCAAAGAAGTTTTGTTGCTCTCTGGTCATTTAAAGGCCACTGTGAGCTAGAGAACAGGCCAGACAGAGGAGGAAAAGGATCCTGGAGGCGTGGACTTTGAGTCTGAGCCCTGGTATGTAGGAGTTTAGGACGAGGAGAGAAGAGGCCAGGGTATCTTCCACTCCGTCTCTTTATTGCAGTGATATTTCAGTTCCTCAGGAAAAGGTCCTGTCAGATATATTTACTCTCCTTGGTATATCTTTTAGAGCTGAGTTAAAGAAACCTAGTGTATATGAATGTTTATAGAAAGAGGAGGCAGGGGGAAAACCCCATGGCTGCTGAAACAGCCTTGCCCCTTGTATTTTAACATTATTGTCTCCTCTCCCTCCCACACAGGATACACTGCAATGCAGATTGTTTTGATTTCCTGGGAGCACGAAAGACCTCTTTTTCTCGAAGCAATTCTTTTTTTAATTAGCACTGCTCTTGGAGTACATAACCACACACACAGCACTAAAAGGTGTTAAGTTGTTCTGCACTCATAGTCATACTACTGATATTTATGGGACAATGAGTCAACC
>NW_028027861.1:0-603 GCF_054177405.1 Leptonychotes weddellii
GAATAATCCTATGAAAGCATAAATCAGTTTATGGCAACCTCTCTTCACCAAACCAGCAGATTGGTCCACTCCATTGCAGAGCATGTGACTTGCACCTTTCTCCTTTGTGGTTTGACCTCATTTCCTAACTCCCGCTCTTTATTCATCCTGCTGAAGTCAATCTGGTCTCCTTTACTATTTCTTTTTTTTTTTTTTTTAAAGATTTTATTTATTTATTTGAGACAGAGAGAATGAGATAGAGAGCATGAGAGGGGGGAGGGTCAGAGGGAGAAGCAGACTCCCTGCCGAGCAGGGAGCCCGACGTGGGACTCGATCCCGGGACTCCAGGATCATGACCTGAGCCGAAGGCAGTCGCTTAACCAGCTGAGCCACCCAGGCGCCCTCCTTTACTATTTCTTAAACAAGAACATACATCCTTGCCAAGACATTTAATATGCCATTCTCACTGCCTGGATGCTTTTCTTCCCGATGGCTACCTGGCTCCTTCTACTGAGTCAGCTTTTTAGATCTTTGTTCAATTATCACTTCCTCATCAAGATGTCCCCAACCCACTTTGTTGTAAATTGTCAATTCCCTCCTACCTAAAACCCACAGTGGTTTTTG
>NW_028027862.1:0-603 GCF_054177405.1 Leptonychotes weddellii
GAATGGTTTGATCCCTATGCAGCTGAATTCCTGAGAGGAGACGAAATCCAGGTCTCCTACTCCTCCGCCATCTTGCTCCGCCTATTTTTAATTTTTTGAGTAACCTCCATACTGTTTTCCACAACGGCTGCACCAGTTTACACTCCTACCAACAATATACGAGAGTTTCTTTTTCTCCACATCTTTGCCAACACTTTTTCCTTGTGTTTTTGATTTTAGCTATTCTGACAGGTATCATTGTAGTTTTGATTAGTATTTCCCTGATGATGAATGATGTCAAACATCTTGTCATGTGTCTGTTGGCCATCTGTTTGTCTTTGTTGGAGAAATGTCTGTTCATGTCTTCTGACCATTTTTATTCCGATTATTTGTTTTGTTTTTGTGTTGGGTTTTAGAAGTTCTTTATATAATTTGGATACTAACCCTTTATTGGATATGTCATTTACAAATATATTCTTCCATTCAGTGGGTTGTCTTTTAGCTTTGTTGATAATTTCCTTTGCTGTGCAGAAGCTTTTTATTTTGATGTAATCCCAAAGTGTATTTTTGCTTTTATTTCCCTTGCTTTAGGAGACATATCTAGAAAAATGTTACAGCCTATGT
>NW_028027863.1:0-603 GCF_054177405.1 Leptonychotes weddellii
CAATACTCACACATCCAACACACACACAACACACACTCATATATTCAACACACACAACACATACTCATACAGGCCAACTCACACCAACACCTAATACAACACCCACTCCAAACACACCCCCCCACACCAACACACTCACACATCCAATATCCACACACACCCACACCAACACACACTCACACATCTAAGACACATACACAATCCCACTCATAGCAACACACATCCACCCCAACACACACACCAATACTCACACAATTCACACACCAAACATATTCAACACACACAAACCCACACCAACACACTCACACATCCAATATCCACACACACCCACACTCACATATCTAACACACATGCAATACACACTTATACATAAACATACTAACAGCAACACCAGTACTCACGAATACCAAACACACATTCAAGACACACACTCACACCAAAACACCCACACCAACACTCACACATCCAGTGCACACACAACACACACTCATATATTCAACACACACAACACAGACTCATACAGGCCAACTCACACCCACACCCAATACAACACCCACTCCAAACACCCTCCCCCACACCAACACACTCACACATCCAATATCC
>NW_028027864.1:0-603 GCF_054177405.1 Leptonychotes weddellii
TTTCAAGGTTCTGATAGCAAAGAAAAAAAGGAATTCTAGTGCTCCCTCCCCAGAGCTTGCCAGATAAAGAGGATAGTCATGGGATCGCCTGGAGTCCGGGGACCAACCCCTCTGCACCACACAGGCTTCCTGCCTTCCCCAAAAGCCACCTCCGCTAACCTGTTCCCCTCCCCCAGGGTGCTCTTTGTGGTCCTCGCCGCATCCCTGCTTGGGGGGTGGGGGTGGGAAAGCCCATGAGCACGGGGAGGAGGGCACAGGCAAGACATGAACTTGCACAGACCTTCCTGAGCCCCTATCACAGCCCAAGAGGCTCTCAGAGAAAGAGATGGAAAGCAGCTTCTGAAGATGCCCCCCCACCCCCTGCCACCTTCACCCTGGAATTAGCAGGGAAGAAGAAAGGACAACTCAGTCCAGATTCCCACATCTTTTATACTCCCAATGACCAGTGTCAGGTTTCAGGACACTGCAGGCTGAGAGCTGGGAGTATGGGGTGTCTGGAGGGAAAACCAGCCCAGGAAAGGCTCTAGCGAGCCAGGGGTAACCTTAGGGTACCCAGGAACTGGGCTCTGCCCCAACCGCCGGGCTCTGAGCTGATTTCTGCCC
>NW_028027865.1:0-603 GCF_054177405.1 Leptonychotes weddellii
CTGTCCCTGTAGATTTGCCCATTCTGGACATTTCATAGAAATGTGTGTCTAGCTTCTTTCACACAGCATGTTAGCTTCGAGGTTTATCCGTGTTGTAGCATGTCTCAGTACTTCATTCGTTTTTAAGGCTGAATAATATTCCCTTGTATACATACATCACATTTTGTTCGTTCCTCAGTTATTAGACATTTGGATTGTTATACATATATACAATGGAATATTACTCAGCCATCAGAAAAGATGAATACCCAACTTTTACATCAACATGGATGGGACTGGAGGAGATTATGCTAGGTGAAATAAGTCAAGCAGAGAAAGTCAATTACCATATGGTTTCACTTATTTGCGGAACATAAGGAATAACATGGAGGACATTAGGAGAAGGAAGGGAAAAATGGGGGGGGGAATTGGAGGGAGAGATGAACCACGAGAGACTATGGACTCTGAGAAACAAACAGGGTTTTAGACTGGGGGGTTTGGTTAGCCCGGTGATGGGTATTAAGGAGGGCACGTACTGCATGGAGCACTGGGTGTTATACGAAAACAATGGATCGTGGATCACCACATCAAAAACCAATGATGTATTGTATGGTGACTAACATA
>NW_028027866.1:0-603 GCF_054177405.1 Leptonychotes weddellii
GCGGAGTTGCCCTGTGCCCCTGTGGTGGGGGATGGGCTCAGTGGGAATCAGTCTTTGGGGATTTTGTTCTCTGGCGCCCTTCCCTGGCGGCTTTCCATGTCTCTTCCACGAGTCAGAGCAGAAGAGACCGTTTCCAACTCTCTGCCTCAGAGCAGAGAGACTGCAGTCTGTTCTTCAGTGAGCTCTCCAGGCCACACCGTCTCCGTTTCTGTCCGTGCTGCTATAAACTGTAGCGTCCTGGGTTGTGCGCCCCTCCGCAGCGCCCCCAGTCCTGCCTCCAGGTCGGGGCACGTCTCTGCCCTTTGTGCTTCTAAAACCACCAGCCGCTCCCAGTTTGCACGCACATGACTCCACCGCTTGGGGTTTCCACCCTGGGGGGTTGCAGTTCACCGGCGCGACCCCGGTGCACCGGGTTTCCATCTTGGAGGCTGCAGTTCATGTGCGCGTGACCGTCGCTCCGGGTTTCTGTCCGGAGGCTGCAGTTCGTGTGTGCGCGACCCCACCGGTCTGGTTTTCCACCCCGGGGCTGCCCTAAAGTCCTTTCCCGACGCTACCGGTCTGCGAGTCTGCGCCCGTCCCCAGCGCGCGAGGCTGTCGCTCACC
>NW_028027867.1:0-603 GCF_054177405.1 Leptonychotes weddellii
GGGTGGACTCTGAAACCTCAGCCCCTTACTCTGTGTAACCACTCTGTGCCTCAGTTTCCTTGTCTGTAAAAACATAACAATAGTGCCGCCCTCACAAAAATGCCAAGTGAACAAAAAAGAGGATATTTCAAAGAATATCAGCCATTACGAATCCCCGCAATGACCCGGTGAGGTAGGGACTGGAGTTACACCCACCTGACAGATGAGGAAACTCAGTTTCACACAAGCAGGAAGGAACCAAGCTAAGTCTCAAACCAGAGTGGTTTGTCTCCTAGGCACTGGCTGGCTTGACCACTCCATGAGAGAAAGCACGAATCAGCGGTTACACACACAAATTTTACAGCCAAACGTCCAAGTCAGACTTCCAGCTCAGCCACTGACCAGCTGTGTGAATGGAAGCCAACTGCTTAACCCTTGGTGCTTTGGTTTGCTCATCTATAAAATGGGCATCCTGCCTTATTGTTAGAAGGGAAGACAGGAGTTAGGAAAGGTTTGGAACACTGCTGGTTACGGCCTCTTTCTCTGGGCCTGCCCTCCACAGGGCCCTCTGGTGACGCGGCTTGGAACTGCACTCTCTGTTCCTACTCAGACAAGCGAGCCTGC
>NW_028027868.1:0-603 GCF_054177405.1 Leptonychotes weddellii
TCATGGAAACTTTTCTATATGTTTAGCAACTTATACTGATTTTCCAATCCTGTCATCCATCCATCCACTCCTCCACCTGGAATGTAGGGCTATGGATTATGACATTACTGTGTCTAATGATGGGGATACTTACCGTGTTAGACTCTCTTATATGAGAAACACAGGTGCACTGTAGAGTGTGTATACTGCATAGACCAAGCATACACGATCTGGTATATATGTGCCATGTGTTTGTGTATGTGTGCTTGTCTGTGCATGTGCGCACACACATGCGCACACACGCGCACGCACACACATGCGCACACACATACACACGCACACATGGATACACATATACACACGCACACACACATACACACGCACACACAAGCACACATAGATACACATATACACATGCGCACACATGCACACACGCAATACATACGCACACACGCACAATGCATATACATATAAACACGCACACATATGCAACACATATACACACGCACACACATGCAAACACATATACACGCGCACACGCATACACACATACACATGCAGACGCATGCACACAGGCATACATATATATACACACGCATACACATATACACATGCACACACACA
>NW_028027869.1:0-10557 GCF_054177405.1 Leptonychotes weddellii
CTTTCTCCGCATCCCCGCCAACATCTGTCGTTTCCTGACTTGTTAATTTTAGCCATTCTGACTGGTGTGAGGTGGTATCTCATTGAGGTTTTGATTTGGATTTCCCTCATGCCGAGTGATGTTGAGCACTTTTTCATGTGTCTGTTGGCCATTTGGATGTCTTCTTTGGAAAAATGTCTGTTCATGTCTTCTGCCCATTTCTTGATTGGATCATTTGTTCTTTGGGTGTTGAGCTTAAGAAGTCTTTATAGATTTTGGATACTAGCCCTTTATCTGATATTTCATTTGCAAATATCTTCTCCCATTCTGTCGGTTGTCTTATGACCTCACTGATATGAGGAATTCTTAATCTCAGGAAACAAACTGAGTGTTGCTGGAGTGGTGGGGGGTGGGAGGGATGGGGTGGCTGGGTGATAGACACTGGGGAGGATATGTGCTATGGTGAGCGCTGGGAATTGTGCAAGACTGTTGAATCACATACCTGTACCTCTGAAACAAATAATACAATACATGTTAAAAGAAAAAAAAGAAGAAGAAGAAGATGATAGCAGGAGGGAAAGAATGAAGTGGGGAAATCAGAGGGGAAGACGAACCATGAGAGATGATGGACTCTGAAAAACAAACTGAGGGTTCTAGAGGGCAAGGGGGTGGGAGGATGGGTTAGCCTGGTGATGGGTATTAAAGAGGGCACGTTCTGCATGGAGCACTGGGTGTTATACACAAGCAATGAATCATGGAACACTACATCAAAAACTAATGATGTAATGTATGGTGATTAACACAACAATAAAAAATTTTTAAAAAAAGAATAACCCTGAAATACGTCCTATTATGATATGGCTCAAAATGCCAATAGGTCCTGGTAGATGATATAAATTGAAGAACGCTAAAGTTTCCTGATGATTTGGAGAGGAATCTTGTCTTTGGCTATTGTGTCTTTCTCCTTAATCACATTCATTTATAAGTGTACAACTTTTTTAAATTTTTCTTATCAGGAAAGTTGATGAACTATCTCTTCAGCTATCCCTGTTGAAGAGTGATTAAAAAGATTCCTGAACATTGACTACCACTTTACTTTGACTTTTTCTTAAAATATTAAACGGACAAATGGAATTCCTATACTCATTTTTAGTATGCAATTATATGACAATATGTTTATGTGATGCTTTGTAAAAAGCATCTAAATACAAAATAACAAGAGAAGAATTTTCCAAGATAAAAGATTAAAATTAACAATATCAACACTTTGGAGAATCATTAAAATTAAGGAGTATGATTTTAAATAAATGTTATCAAATTCTGCCTCCTTTCTAAGTCAATTTCTAACTTTGAAAATATAACTCCGAGTAGTTCTATTAAAATGGATCTAAAAAATAGACTTTTTAAGGCCATTCAAATATCTTTTAAAAAAAAACTTCAGTTGTTTAGAAATATTTTAGTCTATACAATTGTAATTTACCACATTTACAAGTTTTTATTCTTTGATGATATCTGCATTTCCTCACTTTTACATTTATCCTCGAAAATTGTTTTAAACATGTGAAAGGTAAATTCAAAGTCAGGTGACTATTTCCATTTGATTAAGAAAGACGTGATCTCTGGGGTGCCTGGGTGGCTCAGTCAGTTAAGCATCTGACTTTTGATTTCGGCTCAGGTCATGATCTCAGGGTTGTGAGACAGAAATCATGCGTTGGGCTCTGCACTGAGCGTGAAGCCTGCTAGGGATTCTCTCTCTCCCTCTGCCCCCATCCCTGTCTGTGCTCTTCAAGAAAGAAAAGAAAGGAAAAGGAAAAGAAAAAGAAAAAAAGAAAAGAAACCCTTTTCTATATATCCACATGCGTGTAATATGCACATTATAGATTATAGATCTATATGTAACATGCATATGGACTGAATTGTCAAAAATATTACATAATTTTTGGTTCTTAAGCAATGAGGAACTCTTAAATAGTCTCACAATATTTCCAGCATTATTTAAAAGTTAAGGCAAATTCTCAAAAGCTGAAATTTGTTCAAATATTTTTGCAAGGAAAAGTTGAAACTAAACAAGAATGTACTTTTATTCATGTCATCCTTGTGAAGGGGCCATGCTAATCTTTTCTGTATCATTCCAATTTTAATATGTGTGCTGAAGTGAGCATGGATATAATTTTATAAAATGAGAAGTATTTTTTTTACCCCATACTGCTACTGTTAACATTTTTAAATGTTCAAGTGACCATGCAAAAAAGATGCATAAATCCCAATAGTACAATTGTGCAACATAGAAACACCTGTGTAACCCACACTCTCCTGATGACATAGAACATTTCCATCTCCTTAAAACATTCTCTTAAGTCTCTCTCTCATCAATCTTAACTTCACAGAGGCAATCATTTTTTTTAACCTTGCATTGGTTTTGGTCTAGAACTTCCTAAAAATGAAATTATGCAAGATGTATTATGTTATTTTGGTTCTTTTGCTCAGCATTATGTCTGTGAGACTCATTCATGTTGTTGTGGGTACCAATAGCTCATTCATTTATACTGCTGAGTAGTACTCCACTTTGTACAACTAAACCAAAATGGGATTATTCATTCTCCTGTTGATAATGAGTTGCTTCCAGTTCAGGGCTGTAATGAATGAAGCTGCTACAATCATTCTTAACAAGTCTTTCTTACATAGAAATTTTTATTTCTTCTGGGTAACTTTTAATTTTAAGCACAAAAACTTTTTCCAAAGCAGTTTTAACATTTAATATCCCTACCAGCAATGTAGGAGAGTTTAGTGGTTCCAATCTTCACCAGTATTTGGGGTTGATGGTATTTTTTATTTTGGCCATGCTAGTGGGTGTATAGTATTATCTCAATGTGCTTGTAAATGCTTTTCTCTGAAGGCTAAAAATTTTAAGCACTCTTTACTGTGTTCACTAACCATTCATATATGTACCTTTGTAAAATGCTCATTGAAATACTTTGGAAATTTTTGTCTTTTTCTTATTAAGTATGAAATTCTTTATGTAATAATGATTTGAGTGTTTTATCAGACATGTTTTACAAATATTTTCATCTTGTTGGTGGCATGCTTACTCATTTAGTCTTTTGATGATATATCAATTTTTAAGGTATTTTCTGTATCTTATCAAAGAAATATTGACCTACTATTGTCTTAGTCAGTTCAGGTTGCTCTAACAAAAACCAGAGACTGGGTGGCTTATAAACAACAGAACTTTATTTCTCCCAGTTCTAGAGGTTGGGAAGTACAAGATCAAGGTGCTGGAAATTCAGTGTCTGGTGAGTGTAGGCTTCCTTTTCACTGGCAGCTGTGCCTTGGCTATGTTCTCACACAACAGAAGGGGAGAATTTTGGTCTCTTCAGCCCCTTAGAAGGCCACTAATCCTGTTCATGATGGCTCCACCTTCACAGCCTAATCATCTCCCAAAGGCCCCACCTCCTAAAACCATCACATTGGGGGTTAGATTTTAATATGTGAATTTTGGGAGGACACAAACATACCATCCACCACAAACACCAATCTGGAAAATAACAACCTACATTTTCTTCTAGTAGTGTTTTATTTTTACGTCTGTGATCCACTGTGAATTAATTTTTGTTTACAGCTTGAAGTAGAGTGGAGATGCATTTTTTTCCATGTGAACATCCAATTGTTCCAGTACCATTCGTAAATAAGACTTCACATTCCCTCTTTTAACTGCCTCGGTGTCTTGAAAAAATCAAGTTACTCTGTAAATATGTGTCTATTTCTGGACTATATTCTGTTCTCTTTGTCTATACTTATGCCAATGTTTCACCATCCTGATCACTGTATTTTTATAGAAAGTCTACAGTCAAGTAGAACTGTTCTCCTTCAAGATTATTTTAACTACTCCAGATTCTTTCCTTTTTCATATAAATTTCAAAATAAGCTTGTCAATTCCTCGGACATAAAACCCTCCTGAGATGAAAATTAAGATTTAAATCCATAGATTAATTCAGGGAGAATTGACACTTAACAATATTGAGTCTTCCAATCCACAAACATGGTATTTCTCTCCATTTATTTAGGTCTGCTTTAATTTCTCTCAGTACTGCCTTATAGTTTTCTGTGCAGAGGTTCTGCCTGTATTTTATTAAATTTACTTCTAAATGTTTTATTTTTTGATAATATTATAAATGGAATTTTCAATTTTCACTATTTCAAGTATTTATAAATAAAATGAATTTGTACAGACTTGGATACTGAGACCCTCCTCATCTCACTTATTGGTTCAAGTCACTTTCTTTGAAATTCTTCCTTGTGGTTACCTATGTACATGTTCATGTCACCCATGAATAAAGACCACTTTATTTTTTCCTTTGCAAAATATGCCTTTTAATTCTCTTGCAAAATTACACTGGCTAGTATCTCTAGTGAAATAGTGAACAGAGGTAGGACAAAAGATATTACTGCTGTGTTCCCCATCTTAGGGAGAAAGCACTTTCACCTTTAAGTACGATGTTAGCTATAGGGTTGAACAGTTGTGTTGTTGTTGTTGTTGTTGTTTGGAGACAGTTTTATCAAATACTCCTACAGATAATTCTTTATTGGGATGGGGGTGGGGGTGTCCTGTGCCTTGGAGGATGTTTAGTAGCATTCCTGGCTTCTACTAACTAGACAGTAGTAACACCCTTCTCCTCATTGTCACAACCCAAAAATGCCTCCAAACACTGGCCCCCGGGTCAAAACTGCCCTCATCTGAGAACCACTGAGTTAAACTGAGGCAGTAGGTGAGACACCAGAGAATGTAGTTAACTTCATCAGAAGGATCTTTAGTTAGCTCACT
Source organism: Leptonychotes weddellii (assembly GCF_054177405.1). Taxonomy (NCBI): domain Eukaryota; kingdom Metazoa; phylum Chordata; class Mammalia; order Carnivora; family Phocidae; genus Leptonychotes; species Leptonychotes weddellii. The sequence continues at coordinate 4,802 of NW_028027869.1, forward strand.
AGGGGAGGCTTGTGTTTTCTGACTTGCAGGCTGAGTTGCTTGAGACCACTATCTACTTACACCCATCAGCCCATTAAGAAGATCCGACCCATTATTCTAGGTGGTACACTTATACAAAACCCCAACACTGAGCTTCAGGTCCCCCAAGATATGCTAGTATATCCTTGGGGAGGAAGTATTCTCAGGCCTCCAGGCTTTCCAGGTCCCTCAGAGATGACAAAGAATGAAAGCAGCCTTATCTGCCTCTCCATTGTCTGTTTTTCCTGAAGAGTCAGAGCCAAGGCCTAGAGGGATTTTCTCACCTTCAATGAAGGTGATCATTTTTTTATTATTATTATGTTATGCTAATCACCATACATTACAACATTAGTGTTTGATGTAGTGTTCCATGATTCATTGTTTGCATATAACACCCAGTGCTCCATGCAGAACGTGTCCTCTTTAATAGCCATCACCAGGCTAACCCATCCCCCCACACCCCTCCCCTCTAAAACCCTCAGTTTGTTTTTCAGAGTCCATAGTCTCTCATGGTTCATCTCCCCCTCTGATTTCCCCCCCTTCATTCTTCCCCTCCTGCTATCTTCTTTTTTTGTAACATATAATGCATTATTTGTTTCAGAGGTACAGTTCTGCGATTCAACAGTCTTACACAATTCACAGCAGGTGATCATTTTTTAAAATGACTCAGTTCATTTGCTTTTTAAAGAACCATATTCTCTCTCTCTCATTCTCTCTCTCCCCTCCCTTCCTCCTTTTCTAGTAAGTGCCATCAATGCTTTTCAAATGTAACAAACTATAACAAACTATATGAACTGCACAATGATCAGTTTCCCAATCTGACACATGCTACTGGGAAGGGCTGAGAGTCTATATACTGAATGAACTTTGTAAATTAAAAAATATACACTTTTCTGTTCTTTAAATTTTTTTGGTATTAATAAAATGCCAAGTAATTAAAAAGTGAATTTTCTCATCAAGTATTGTTATAATCCACAGGTACTAAAGATAAAATTAACAACTTACATGAGGTTCGCCAAGTTCTGTGCATGAGAACAGGTTGAGAACATGGAGCCTCAACAAAAGCAGAAATATAAAGTAATGAAAGCTATAAGCATGGAGAAATAGAAATCTTTAATTCACTGGGAATCGAACTGGTGAATATAGATGGGGGCAGGTACTATGAAACTTTAAATGCCTTAAAAGAAAAATAAACAGTTAGATGGAAACTAACATGTCTAAAAGTGTAGCACAGGGTCCAAATATGTTAGAAATCTGAACACTGTTTCAAGTGCATTACCAAGATGATGTTTTTAACTACCCAGTCTTCTGAAAAAAAAATATTTTTCAGGAGATTGTAACTCCAATTGTGTAATAAAAACAAGGTTCCAATTACTGAAATATACCTTATAAGAAAATTGCTGCTATCATTCTATAACCAAAGTCAGTAGGTTCACTTTCACACAAGTGGTCAAAGCAGGTTTAATTATAAGAGAATTTCTATGCCAAACCACTTATGCAGGAAATGCAATAATAAGATTTTATTGTGGAAATTTTAACACAATCTAACTTCAATGCATGCCTAATTTGGCATATCCAGAGAAGACACATCTTCAAGATGTTCCAAGTGTGAAGCCCACTAAATTGCAAATGGCTCATTTTTATGGATGTGATGATTAACAAACTGCCAAGGCATTCAGCTATAAAGTAAGGTTTTCAGCCAGTTCAAATGTATATTCAAAATAATATACTCCTGGAGTATCAAGCTCTTTTTGTACCTGAATTCCAGATAATCCCCCTATTGTAAAAACTATGAATTCTTTATTTGGTCATGGTTTATATGTCATTGGACAATCCTTTGTTATCTTTCTTCAACAAACATCTACCAGTAAAATACAAGTAAATTATAGGCAAAATCTCAATGAAGTGATTAAGTACCAGAAATTGATTTGCATCAAATGTGTTATTTTTCCTTAATGTCTCCTGTTTATTACTAACTGCCTACCATTCAACTAACATGAATGTATTTATCTAGAAGGTCAGAGAACTTAATCACCTTCATAGCCATTTAGAAGAAAAAAAAATCTTTCTACTTGTTCCAAAATGACATATAAATACATTCCTAAAGCAATTTCTAACAAATGTATTCCTCTCAAATTTGATTTTGAAAAAAAATAAATAAGCAACTGAAAATTACACACAGAGAATACTTAAAATAAATCATAACTATAGAACAATTACTGTATCTAGATATATAATTAGGTGACTATTTCAAAAACGCACAAAATTGCACACTCTAACAGATACTCAATAACCTCCACCATTTTCCCTCCCACTCCAACCCCTCAACTTCTTCCTGTGTTTTTCATGTCAATTTTAGCTCACATATCATCTTTTTCCTCTATTAAGAACAACTTGTTGAATGGTTTCATCTCTTTAATACATGCAATTCAATTACATTTTCTTGTTAATGTATCTAACAGTGAGGATGATTTGTACAAATTGACCCTTTCATTTTCTACCTGTGTGACCTCTGCAGTCAATGGCATAAAGGAAATTCTTGTTCTCTAATTGTGTCATCTATCACAATAAGAAAAATATACTGCATAGATGGAAGACATTTGGAGTATATTACAGTGGATTCAAAAACAATGCAATTCTGTTATATTTATCTGGGATTTAGGATGACATGTAACATTTCTCCTTGGAGTACCAAAGAATCAGACCATGGGAGTTGAAAGAAGCTTGAACTGCAACTGAGGGGAAGTATATTAAATAAAGACTGCCAGGAAATGGTAATTAAAATGGAAATAACGTCTACTAAATCATAGACTGAAGTTTTCACCACCATTATGGGAGAAAAGGATCTGGAACAAGGAAAATCCACTCAACCTGTGTTTCCTCATGGCATCACTCAAAACTGAATAGAAAAAAATATTTTTAAGCATTTCAAGGGGAAGAGAATACTGTTCCAAAAATTCAAAGCAAACCTCTGAAAAATCTTTAACTACAGAAACCAAAAGAAAATTTCAGAAAACAATTTGGCATCCTTATTTTGGATAAAGGGACATGGCCTGTATGAAAGAAACAGGATGAAATGAAGAGAATTCCAGGCAAGATAAAAAGGCAATAGTGTGAAATAGGAAGAAGAAAGCATATGGTAAAAAAAAAAAAAAAAAAATCATAAGCTAAAAACAGAGTATAAGAATTGATACCGAAGGTGGTAAATTTAATCATTATTTAACTGTTCTAGACGATCTCAGAGGGAGAAAGAAAACGGAAACCATAGTAGAAAAGAAGTGGAAAAATAGAGACTAGGGAGTTAACCAACATTAATCAGTGTTTCTAGAAGACAGCCCAGAGAAAGAGAAACCACCATGAAAAATACAGTCTTAGAAAACCTTTTGAATCTCAGAAAGAGCAGTTACATGGCTTCAGGAAAAATATAAATGAGTAAAGACCTACACTATAACATAGCTGACATTTTTAAACTAGTAAATATAGGGGGAAAATTCTGCAAGATGCTAGGCGAGATTAAATATGCCTACAAAAAAGAATCAAATACACTAGTTCAGGTGACATTGTCAACATGGCTGAATAAGAGTTTTCTATAGTCTTCCCCCAAAGGAACACGAATTCTGATAATCACCCAGGAATGAAAGAACTTTTGTGAAAGTCTAAGAGTCCAGTGGAGAAGTTCGAGCACACAGTTGGAGCAAAAAAATTAGAGATTGGATGCACTGAAGGGGTAAGAGGAACTGTTTCACTTTCCCCACATCACAACTCCCCCCAGAGCTCCCTGAGCATGGCCCCAGGTCATGAGAGACTTTCTCAGCCCATGATCTTTCCCATAGAGCAATGTGACAGCATATAAGTAAGCACTTGCTTTGCCCAGCTGTGCAGGATGCTGTCAAAGTGACCCACTTCTTTCTAACCCCATCCAGAATACTGAGATGTAAGCTCCACCACAGGGGGTCAGTAGTGGCTGGCAGGCCAGAGTGACAAGTGAGAGCTCAGATCAAAATGTATCAAAGGTCCTAAAACCACTTTACAGACTCCATCAGGAAACCCATCCATGAGCAGCTGGGGATGCCTCACCCATGAAGCCTCCAACTAAACCCAGTGCTCCTCAAACCTAACCCACATATACTCCCATCCCATGGCCAGCTCCCTACGTGTGCTCCCAAGAGGGAGGGTGCTGAGGAGGAGGCTTTGCAGCCAGCCAGCAAGCACAGCAGAAAGGTGACCTGATTCTACAGGATGAGGAGACAATTACCAAAGCAATTCTAAGAAGAACAGACATGAAGGCATCACACCTCCTGATTTCAAACTATATTACAAAGCTATCCTAATCAAAACAGTATGGTACTGACATTAATTAAAAAAAAAAAAAAACCAGACACAAAACCAATGGAATAGAATCAAAAACCCAGAAACAAACCCATGCATATGTGGTCAACTAACATTTGGCAAAAGAGCCAAGAATATTCAATGAGAAAGATAAGTCAATAAATGATGCTGGGAAAACTTTATATTCACACGCAAAAGGATGAAACTAGACTTATATCTTACCCCATACACAAAAATCAACTCAGAATACATTAAAGACTTAAATGTAAGACCTGAAACTTTGAAACTCCTAAAAGAAACAGGAAAAATTCTCCTTGACGTTGCTCTTGGCAAGGATTATTTTAGCTATGACAGCAAAAGCATGAGTAAAAAAAGAAAAAATCAATAAGTCGGGCCTACAACAAACTAAAAAGCTTCTGCACAGAAAAAAAAAACAAAAAAACCCGGGGTGCCTGGGTGGCTCAGTCGTTAAGCATCTGCCTTCGGCTCAGGTCATGATCCCAGGGTCCTGGCCCACGTCAGGCTCCCTGCTCCACGGGAATCCTGCTTATCCCTCTCCCACTCCCCCTGCTTGTGTTCCCTCTCTCACTGTGTCTCTCTCTGTCAAATAAATAAATAAAAACTTTTAAAAATATCCACAAAATGAAAAGGTAAACTATACAATGGGAGAAAATATTTGTAAACCACATATGTGATAAAGGGCAATATTCAAAATATATAGAGAACTCATATAACTCAACAGCAAACAAAAACAAATAATAAATATCCCAATTTAAAAATGGGCAAAACATAGGGCACCTGGATGGTGCAAGTGGTTAACCAACTGACTCTTGGTTTTGGCTCAGGTTGTGATCTCAGGGTCACAGGATCGAGCCCCAACTCGGGCTCCGTGCTCAGCCCAGAGTCTGCTTAAGATTCTCTCTCCCTCTCCCTCAGCGCCCCCCCTCACATGCTCTCTCTCTCAAATGAATAAATTTTTTTTAAAAATGGGAAAAAGAAAACAACTGATTTCTGTGCACTGATTTTGTATCCTGCCACATTACTGAATTACTGTATGAGTTCTAGTAATTTGGGGGTGGAATCTTTTGGATTTTGCACATAAAGTATGTCATCTGCGAAGAGAGAGAGTTTGACTTCTTTGCCAATATGAATACCTTTTATTTCTTTTTGTTGTCTGATTGCTGTTGCTAGGACTTCTAGTACTATGTTGAACAATAGCGGTGAGAGTAATCAATGCACAGAAATCAGTTGCTTTCTTACACACTAACAATGCAACTGTAGAAAGAGAAATTAGAGAAACAATTCCGTTTACAATAGCACCAAAAACCATAAGATACCTTGGAATAAACCTAACAAAAGAGGTAAAGGATCTATACTCTAGGAACTATAGAACACTCATGAAAGAAATT
>NW_028027870.1:0-603 GCF_054177405.1 Leptonychotes weddellii
AAAAAACAAAAAACTTTTGATGGAGGTTTTAATTACTCACCTTTAAAAGCTAAAATTTAGTATTAGAACGTAGAGCTTAAAACAATTCTCTTTAATGAGAGAAGTGAACAAAATAAATGCACTAATAAGGAAATGAAAATATAAATTGTTCACAAAAAGAACTGCAACCAATTGCACGTTATAATATGAACCTGAGTGTAAGGATGAAAAACAAAATGGATAGATAATGAAGATTCAATTTTGTTTTGTATGCTTTCACTCATTTTTACTATTAGAAACAGTGAGATTGGGAAGAGCATAACAGACAATGTTTTGTCTTGGTAGCAAACAGACTTGGGTTTGAGCCCAGACTGCCTTCTGCTATGTGGTACTAAGTAACTTGATTAATGGCTCTGAACCTCAATCCCTCTACTACCAAATAGGGATTATAACAACTATCTCGTGGGGCACTGTAGATCAAAGGTAGTATGAGTAATGTGTATAAACTAATATCTAATGTAAGGTATGAGCATAAAACATGAGAGCAATGGGTAGGGCTCCGACAGCCTTGTGCCCTTCCAGCCCCCACGACACGCTAGCTCACCATGTGTAAGTGTAGCACAG
>NW_028027871.1:0-603 GCF_054177405.1 Leptonychotes weddellii
TTTTTCAATTAGTTCTTTCCTAGCTCCTCGATGGCCATCCAATCCAGCAGCCACTGCCCATAAATAAGTATAGGGCTTTGTACCTCATGCCATAAAATGAACAACCAGATATATCCCTCCAAGTTCTGTCTGCTTGGAGGATTTCCCTTCATCCTGGTCTTCTGTGGTCATGCCCGAGTGGGTGGTGGTGTGGTAGACATCCTCTCTTGTCAGTGTAGCATCAGGTTTAGATCCATCTGAGGACTAGACCTATGCGTCATTCTCTTCTGTGAAATGCTCACTGGGAATTCCCTAAGAGGACTCCCATATAGGTTGAGGACAAGGTAAACAAGGGGTGGAAAAAGACATCTTGGTAGCTGGAACGAACTGGTTGTAGACATTCCTTGTGCTTCTGGTCCTGCCTGGACCTGGTCTCCTCTCTACTACTTCCATTTGCAGTGGAAATGTTGCTGGGTACCTGCAGCTTTGTGGTTCGTGATGGGAAGTTCAGGTTGTGTAGCCAGTTGCTACTGTGTGGTAATGTGTTCAGTCTCAAAAGCCAGGGCCACTTGCCAGCCAGGAGCTGCTTTTCTTTTCTTTTTTTTTTTTAAAGATTTATTTATT
>NW_028027872.1:0-603 GCF_054177405.1 Leptonychotes weddellii
ATGTTTGTGTATTTTACCATAATAAAGAATGGAAAAAAAATGTTTACAGGTAAACATAACTTCTTTAGAAAAAGGAAAAAAGTAGTCAGTAAATCATTTATGAAAACAATTAATCAATAAAGTGACCAAAGCTCCCAAATTATTGTGCTTACTGTGTTCCAGGCATTGTCCTTCATACTATAATTTAATCATTACAGTTTTTTTAGCATTCTAATTTTACAGGTGAGAAAACCAAGGTCAAAGACATTTAACTTGTCTTATGCCCAATATGTAACAGAGCCATGGTTGTACACAAAATTATATTGCCTTGTAGTCCTTGCTCCTAATATTTACAAAATTAGTTGCCTAAGTTCAAAACAACTGTGAACTAGCAACATTAGTACCAGATTTGCTTTATTTTAAACATTAGATTCAAATTGACTCCACAGAAAAACTCAAGGATAATAAATACATGTGTTCTTCCCCTCCCTAGAGCAGCTTTTCTTTCACTCTGGGTTAAGAAAGACAATGTGTCTCTCTGGAGGGGAGATTTGGCAGGCTTGTCAGCCTCTGTATACAAGATTAGCATCTCCTAATCTCAGGGTTTCCCTCCTTGTAACACCC
>NW_028027873.1:0-603 GCF_054177405.1 Leptonychotes weddellii
AAAAAAGATTTTATTTATTTATTTATTTGACACAGAGAGAGAGCATGTGAGCATGGGGAGGAGCAGAGGGAGAGGGACGAGCAGAGCCTGATGGGAGGCTTGATCTCACGACCCTAAGATCATGATCTGAGCCGAAAGTAAGAGATCCTCAACGGACTGAGCAACCCAGGTGCCCCTTATTCCTACTCTCTTATTGAATTAATGGGGACAATACCAAGTTAGTGGTCCTACTCCTCTGACTACACACATTATTTAAGGTAGGGAGTATAGCTATTATTACCATGATTTAACAGATGAAATCAAGGTGAAGAGAATCTAAAAATTTTTGAAAGGATATGTCTAGAAGTGAAAAAACCAAAATCCATATTTATCATCCATTAGCGTAGGGCTTTTCCCACTCTAGGCCTTTGCTTCTCCTCACCTGTACTCCTCACCGGGAGCTTCCTATATCTCATGACCTCTTACTGAGGCATTATGGAATTGCTTCTCACGTCTGTTTTTCATTATAGACTTCATGGCAGGTTTTGGATTTCTTTAATGGCTTTCAAGATCAAAGTAAGAACCCTTTTAAGTCCTTGGATTGAATTTTTTTTTAAAGATTTA
>NW_028027874.1:0-603 GCF_054177405.1 Leptonychotes weddellii
AATGTGTTTTTTCCCAGAGCCCTGCCTTTCTGAAATGTATTTGGCTAGGTGTACTAAAAGTAATAAAATTGTTACAGTTTTTTCCTAATGACATCACAGATAAATACTTCTAAATAGTAATCAGAGATACACAAGACTGACATATAATAGTATCTGTTGCATTGTTATTATTTTAGCACAATAATTAGGAATTATATAACGTACAACAAGGAATAAATATTGTATATATGGTATGATTTCAATTTTATAATAAAATAAATCTATGTACATATATGCATAGAAAAAAGAACATTAGAAAATGCATCAAAATGCTGATATTCATTTCAGGTTGTTAGAATTTTATATCTTTTTTCTTGTCAATACTTGTCTATTGTCCAAATTTCAATAAATAGCATGCTTTGGTTAACATTAAGAAATATAAATGTTATACCAATGTAATAATTTGCAGTAAGAGTGTAAATATGTAAAAGTGATAACATAGTGATTCGGAATTATATAAGCACGTGTTCTGGGGCTCCTGGGTGGGTCAGTCAGCTAAGCACCCAACTCTTTTTTTTTTTTTATTCTTATGTTAATCCCCATACATTACATCATTAGTTTTAG
>NW_028027875.1:0-603 GCF_054177405.1 Leptonychotes weddellii
AAAAAAAAAAAAAAAATCGCTGCAGTAAGAATTGATGTATCCCAGAACTAAAGCAAGTATCTTCCTTAATATGTAAAACAATAGAAACATTTTGTTAAGTTCAGAATCAAAGCAAGTATGTTAACTTTTTACGCTGGCATTAGCCAATGAAATCAGTGAGAAAACAATGAGAGTTGTGTAAATTTAAAAAGAAGTGAAACTATAGAAGAAATAAAATACATCTAGAAAGCTCAGTAGTCAGTAATTTAAAAAATTACTGAATGATGCACCAGCATTTTAAATTAATACACAAATTTAATAGCCTTCATTTAAAAAAAACAAGTTATGACAATAAGGAAAATCTCAACATATTTTTTTTTTAAGATTTTATTTATTTATTTGACAGGGACACAGCGAGAGAGGGAACACAAGCAGGGGGAGAGGGAGAAGCGGGTTCTCTGCGGAGCAGGGAGCTCGATGCAGACTCGATCCCAGGACCCTAGGACCACGACCTGAGCCGAAGGCAGACACTTAACGACTGAGCCACCCAGGCGCCCCTCAGCATATTTTTTGAAAAGATAAAATACTTAAAAGTAGAATGTGAAAAGCTGTAAGAAGAAAATT
>NW_028027876.1:0-603 GCF_054177405.1 Leptonychotes weddellii
CTCATCTTGCTTTTGATTGTTTCTTATTTTGCAAATCTTATTTTCCCAGGTGGAATCCCAGAAACTACATCCTTACAGATTGCTTTACAAACAGCACAAACAATGTTATCTGGTTTCTGCCATGTGGGAAAATAGGATCTGCATGGGGAATTCATTTTTCGATGGCGTGAATGGCACCAGAGGTAGAGGCAGAGATGGAGGCCCTCCTTGGAACTGATCTGTGGCGTGGTTCTGGAGTTCATGGTGGTGATAAACCACAGCTCCCCCATTAGTCCAGTTCTGTGGTGTACCTCAAGATATCTTTCCTGGAAGCTTAATTTATTTTTCCAGCTCTTCCTGTGTAAGGAACCCTATGGTTTACCATTTGAACTAAGACACATTTGGGAGGGGAAGGGGCTGCTATTAATAATGTCAAGGTTAAACTAGAATTACACTGAACAGATGGGACACGTAGTAACTCCAATGCTGTGATTTACCTCATACATTTTGCTGATGGAATTAGTCAGAATAGACTTGTTTTTTACTAAGAACCCTAACCAAAATACCATTGGATTTTTAAGAGCATAAAATGAGTTAACAATATAAGTGGACCCCGTGTACTAT
>NW_028027877.1:0-603 GCF_054177405.1 Leptonychotes weddellii
TTATTTTTTAAAAGATTTTATTTATTTATTTATTTGACAGAGAGAGAGAGCACAAGTAGGCAGAGTAGCAGGCAGAAGGAGAGGGAGAAGCAGGCTCCCCGCTGAGCAGGGAGCCTGATGTGGGGCTCAATCTCAGGACTCTAGGATCATGACCTGAGCCAAAGGCAGACTTTAATCAACTGAGGTTAAACCAGGCGCCCCAGAATCAGTATTTTTAAAAAGAGATCCCCCAGATGATTTTAGTTTGCAGTTAGGGTTGCAGTTAGGGTTGAGAGTTTAGTTTGCAGTTATTGTTGAGTTTCTCTTTGTCTACACACCCGATGGTGTGTAACGTCACATAAGACCTCGGGCATGAGCTCCTTAACCTCTGGTCTCCTACCCACGTATGTCTCCTCAGGGGCAACCATCTCCCTTTTCGGAAGATGAGGTGTCTCTATCCTTACAAAGCTGAAGGCTGCTCCCCACATTGTGTCCTGTCTCCTTGAGGATCAAGTTCTATTAATTACTTCTCTCTCTGTATCTTCATCCTCTGTGCTTTCTAGGGCTTCCTTCTCCCAGCAATAAATGTATTCAAATTCTTTTCATCTTAACCATGCACACACA
>NW_028027878.1:0-603 GCF_054177405.1 Leptonychotes weddellii
CTTCTTTATCCCGACCAGTGTGTGTGGTAGTCCTCTACCTAGCTCTGAATGTTCATGGCCCATCCCAGATCCAAAGAGGGGTTCGCAATTCTTTCCTTTGCCCCTGCTACTTTCCCTGCCCCAAGGATTTATTGGGCCATGATGCTTGGAGCTTGGAGAGGCATAGCAAACAAAAGTTACAAGCTGAGTCAGTAGAGCAGGTTTTGTCTTATTGGAATGTCTCTTTGCATTTCATCTCTTGAGACTTTTCATAGAAATTCCTCTCCCAGGGGCTACTGCAAAGTACTTCACAGACTTCTTAGCCAAAGACTGAAAAAAAAAATTCCTTCAATGTCCTTTTGTCTTCAGTTTCCATAAAGTGAATCTCCTTAGTTTAGGCCCTGCTAAGGTTAGAATTTCATTCCTAAGAACATTAAGTCATGGAAAGCCAAAACCAAGAAATGGTTGAAATTCTGGCCTGCCCAAAGCCACTCTTGACTGCCTGTTTCCATACAGACTAAGAAAACATCTAAGGTCTTTGGGAATCAATCAGCTTAAGAGAACACACATCTGAAAGAGGATAGTGTTTGATAGATATGGTCATGGGAGCACTCTCATCTCCCT
>NW_028027879.1:0-603 GCF_054177405.1 Leptonychotes weddellii
GTAATCACATCTAAAAAAATACTTCACAGCAATATCTACACTGGTGTTTGACTAAAGAACTGGACACCATAGTTTTGTTAAGTGGATACTTAATCATTATAGCCCCTCTCTCACTAGATATCTTCAGACCCAATACTCATAGCTCACCATATGTGGTTAGAATTCAGTCCTCAGAAAAACACACATCTCCACTGTCTTGGGCATTTAGTTTCCCCCGAGGGATTGAATGGGTAAAATTACAAACGTGAAATCTGCAAAGGCCCAGAGCCAGGGATTAATCAGTTAGCAGATTCTGGTGGTCCTTTCAAGGGCAAGTTGAGTTGCAGTGTGGCCTGATAACTGTTACTCCAAGCAGTTTATGAGCAAGAACATGAATGTTTTCCCCATGGTGATAGCAACTTAGACAGCTTAGCACTGAGAAATGAGATTCTGTGTTGTGGGCCATTTCTGTGGCCGCATGAGTCAGTCTTGCTGCCCTGCCACTCCATCTCATGCAAAAGAAGTTTGAAATCCCAGTTTTGAAGGGGGTGTTTGCTTCATTGTTATCTTGGATTTAATTGTGTTGTAGTTTTAGTCATTCTGACCTAATTTTTAATGTGTTGG
>NW_028027880.1:0-10555 GCF_054177405.1 Leptonychotes weddellii
TTTTTTTTTTTTTTAAAGATTTTATTTATTTATTTGAGAGAGAGAATGAGAGACAGAGAGCATGAGAGGGAGGAGGGTCAGAGGGAGAAGCAGACTCCCTGCCGAGCAGGGAGCCCGATGCGGGACTCGATCCTGGGACTCCAGGATCATGACCTGAGCCGAAGGCAGTCGCTTAACCAACTGAGCCACCCAGGCGCCCTAAATGTAACTTTTTTAGGGGGAGAATCCACTCATGTTGCTACATGTATCAAAAATTCCTTTCTTTGTCTTACTGTTAGTATTATTCCATATGTAAAGAATCTATGCATTTATGTGGTGATGGATATCTGGGTTGTTCCAGTTTCTTCTACTATAAATTAAACTGCTTTAAACATTTTTGTACAAGTTTTGTGGACATGTTTTCACTTATTTTGAGTGAGTATCTAGGATTGGAAGTACTTGGGCCTTAAGGTAAGTGTACACTCAACATTACAGAAAGTTGCTAAACTAATTTTCAAATGGTTCTATCATTTTACATTCCCAGCAACAGTGAGAGTTGCAGTTTGTCTGTATCTTTGTCAACACTTGTATTTGTCAGAATTTCAAATTAGAGTCATTCCAGTGAGTGTGTAATGATATCTCATTATGCTTTAGTTTGCATTTTTCTTAAGAATAAAGAAGTAAAGCACATTTTCCCATGCTCATTGGCCATTTGTATACTTTCTCTACAGCAATATATGTGAAAATCATTGCCATATTTAATTGTTTTTTTATCCAATTATTGAATTTTAAAGCTTCTTTATACATTCTAGATACATGTTCTTTTTCAGATGTATGTATATGTACATATAAAATATGTGAATATTTTCTCCCAGTGAGTGTGCTTGCTTTTCCATTTTAATAATGTTATTTTGGAAAGAAATTGTTAAAATTTTGATAAAGTGAAGCATATCTGTGTTTTTCCTTGTGCTTTTTTTGTCCCCTATCGTAGAAATGACTGTCTACTCCAAGTTTGCAAAGATAGTCTCATGTTTTCTTTTAGAAGGTTTTCTGGTTTTACATTTTCCATTCCATTTGGGATTGCAAACCAATCCTAGTTCCTTTTGGCACAGAGTGTGTGGTAAAGGTTGAAGTTCAGTTCTTCCATCTCTCCACTTAGACGACCATTTCCTCCACTTAGACCAGCCTTTCTTTGACAAATATTTTCAGAAAGCAAGGCTTTCCAGGGATAGTCATTCTAAATAATTCTCCTAAATGTTGATTCTATTTATTTTATCATTGAAGAGCAGGAGAAAACAGGGTTTGATTTCCATTATTAAGATTATTTCTGATTATTATATATATCCACTTTTTCATTTCACAGAAGTGAATTGGAACTCTTGGCTTTTTAGTCTGTGTCAAAAGATGTGTTCTCTTTCATGCTTTAAAAATGAGTTTTTCAGGGGCGCCTGGGTGGCTCAGTTGGTTAAGCCTCTGCCTTCAGCTCAGATCATGATCCCTGGGTTCTGGAATCGAGCTCCACATCCGGCTCCCAGCTTAGCAGGGAATCTGCTTCTCCCTGTGCCCCTCTCCCTGCTCATGCTCTCTCTCTCTCTCCCTCTCTTTCTCAAATAAATAAAATCTTTAAAATAAATAAATAAATAAATAATAAATAAATAAATAAATAAATAAAATGAGTTCTTCAGAGTCCATCTTTTTTAGAGATAGTGTGGCACAGAAACCCTGGAGATGGACACCTTAGCTGTGATGAAGGCTTAGCTCCATTACACCCAGTGCCTTGGCTGGCCTTTGATTTACTTCTGTCAAACTGTAACAAAAGTACTTAATTCACTGGTTTATTGCATTGGGCCTAATTTAATAGATTAGTTTTATGTATATTTATGCACCTCCCTGCCCCCTCCCCCCACACAGGGGCACAAACACACACATTCTACTTAGAGCAGTATCTGATATAAGTCTCCAGGACTTTCAGTTGAATATCATAACTTTGAAGTGTCCATATCTTCAATAAGGTGCAAGAAATAAAATAAAAACATGTAACACTTTAATTGGAGAGTATGTGCTGCTCATGGAGATCATACTGATAAATGATAGTTCTTTATAAAAGGTTACTTATTTAGTAAAATGAACGAAATCAATTTAAAGATAATTCAGTTTAAGCTCTCATTCTTTTTTTAACTTCTAATATATGAACATTGTAAAGGTGAGAATAGAAGTGATTGTTAATACAATTTTAATTTCCTTTCCATATCATTAATTCTGCATTTGCTAAATGCAAAATCTATCCAGAAAATGATTTCCTTAGAATCTTTGGTAATAGAAACTTTGTTTATCAAAATTTTTTGACAATATATCAACAAGTTTACTCCATGTGATATAATACAAGTTTTATATGCAACACACTGACTTTGGTATTACAGAATTTAACCTGTTTTGTAACTATCTTGTGGTGTTACTCTTTGCTTATCTGTCCTGTGTTGCACCAGCAGTCCCCTTTTTCCCATAGCTTTTTACTATTACTTATACAGTTTCTTTCCCTTAGACAAGGTGAAAATGCTCAAGGTCCCACCCATGAAAAAAATGTTAACCCAAATTTAAGTTTCAGCATATTTTAACATTAGAAATAGGGTCTGTGCAACACTTACTTTTACCTGAATAGTACTATACAAGGTTACAGTGTTGACCAAAAGAAGACACAGGTTTCTCATTAAACTTTTGTTTTAATGGGTCTCAAAATTCTGTGACAGACTTTTGGTCAAGTTGTTTCCATTAAAAAGTACTGATTTTAAAAACTAATAACTTAAAACTGCCACACACACACGCAAAATGGTCCACAAAACATTCTCCTTTCCTTCTGAAGGTTTTACGATGCATTATTATCATTAACCAGTCTTTTACTATTAAACTTAGATGGCCAATTGACACAAACAGTTCTGAGACCGTTCTTCCACCACTGATTAAGACTGGGGTGGCAGGTATTGGGGATAATATTCATTTAGCCTTCTGAGCTTTCTGGGCAGGCTCAGTGACCTTGCCAGCTCCAGCTGCTTTCTTGTCCACTGCTTTGATGACACCCACAGCAAGTGTCTGTCTCATGTCACGAACAGCAAGACGGCCCAGAGGAGGAGAGTCAGAGAAGCTCTCAACACACATAGGCTTGCCAGGAACCATATCAACAATGGCAGCATCACCAGATTTCAAGAACTTGGGACCATCTTCCAGCTTTTTTCCAGAATGACGATCTATCTTCTCCTTTAGCTCAGCAAGCTTGCAAGCAATGTGAGCTGTGTGACAATCCAGCCAAGGTGCATATCCAGCACTGATTTGGCCTGGATGGTTCAGGATAATCACCTGAGCCGTGAAGCCAGCTGCTTCCAATCAAATTTAATATTTTTGCAAGCCACAAAACTCTCTCAGAATTAACTTATACCTATGTTTCTAACCAGGCTTCTACTACTCAAAAAAAAAAAAAAAAAAAGTGAAAATAAAACATAAATCACAAGCATTTTATTTTTACAAAAAATAAAAGTGCAATGGGCAAGAGAATAAAGTATGGACTCTGGTCATATAATGAAGAGGTGACTCAATCCAAGGTCTCCTTTTGTGTGCATACTTTAGAGTTACATAGAAAAGATTTAGAATAGATGTTAAAGGATTTTCTATTGGCTCTTAACGTCAGTGATGTAATCCATGCATTTGTAAAACTGATAATAGTGTGGAGACAGTATAGTATAAAGGACCAAGGAAATATGTCTACTTTCTGTTACTGTCTTCTTGGACTGAATTTCCTTTCCTTTGTAGAAATTGAATTGAAATAGATGGTTTGCAAATATCTTTCTTTTTTTTTTTAAAGATTTTATTTATTTATTTGACAGAGAGAGACACAGCGAGAGAGGGAACACAAGCAGGGGGAGTGGGAGAGGGAGAAGCAGGCTTCCCGCAGAGCAGGGAGCCCGATGTGGGACTCGATCCCAGGACCCTGGGATCATGACCTGAGCTGAAGGCAGTCGCTCAACCAACTGAGCCACCCAGGCACCCGCAAATATCTTTCTATATTAAAATTTTGTGTCAAGCTTTGGTAGTCCCCATCAAAAAGAATCTCAGGGATTCCCTTATTTCACACACCCACCAAATATTAATTGAGAACTAGAATGTAAATTCCACTTGGGGAAGCGGTTTTGCTTTGTTTGTTAATTTTTATATCCCCAAAGCCTAGCAGAGAGCCTGACACATAATAAATACTTAATAAATGTTTGTTGAATGAAGAATGAGAGAACTGACCTAAGAAGTTTCAAGTATTAAATAAGGGGAAAAAATAAAAATTGCTATTATTCCAGAGCCCTCATGCTCTAAAAATTTGGAGACTGCTAACTTCTGATCTAAAGAATTATAGGATTTTAAAGGATCTCTGGAAAATTGTGTCTTGCCCAGATACATATTAGTTCAAACCTAGGTTGAGGAAGAACAGGTGATCTTGGGTATTTATTTTCTTAGTACCTTAGTATTTTAAAAATAAGAATATACTTCTGGCATTTGACAAATGTTATCAAAGCGAATAAATTGGAAATTAATCATAGGCAGTCGTTAGGGCTTGATGTTTGCTTGTCTATGTTGAGACTGAAATCAATCAAATGAACCAGCCTCTGTGCAAAATGTCAGTTGATTCTGGGCTTACAAACAATAAAGCTAATAAAATTACTTTTATCGAGTTCAGATATTATTAAATTAATGAAATACATTGGGAAGGGTTTTTAAAAATCAATTTTATTTCCATACTCATTTTTTAACTAAATAAAATTTACTTTAGACTTTGTTGTTATTCTTTCATTTTCCTGGTTGTTTTGTTTTTTACCTTGATACATTGATATTCTTCCTGCTTGATCTATTGCAATAACCTTTTAACAGGTTTCCCTGTCTTGAGGGTCTCATCCATTCAACTTAACTCAAATGGATAGCACTACTTCTATCTCCTCTGATCAAAAACCTGCAGGGACTCTCTATTACATAAAGAACAAAGTCCAAATTCCTCTCCCTTCAAGAAGTGATCCCTGCTGCTCCTACCTGCCTCTTAAATATATTTCAAACACAGGCATTCTCTCCATCGCTACCGCCAACATTGTAGTTCAACTTCCTCCTGGATCATTGCAATAGAAACCTCCCTAAATCTGCTCTCCTCTTACCCTCCTCTATTTACGACATTGTACAGATATGAGTGAATTTTCAATGAAGCCTGATCCCATCTTCACACAACCATCTGATTATTATAGTCTGATGGTGTACTTCATCCCAGGACACTGTTTCCTAGGCCTCCTTCTTCCTGGCTGGTTTCCACATAGGTTGTGAAAAATGAGACGTCAGTATCCCAGCTGTAATTCCAGCTTCTGTCCTGTAGTCACTTCCTCCATGGCCCCAGGTACCACTGGGAAGGTCAACCACGGCTTTCTCTTGTATTGTCTCGACCACACACCTTCCTCCCTCTAACCCTTCAGCATAATGTTAAGCAGTGTCTTCCAAGTACACCACAACTATAAGCTGCTTCACTATCCTCCTTTTGGTTTCTCCACTCTCCTTTCACCTTTGTAATCAAGTCTTGGTAAAAAATTCTTCAGTCTGAGACATCTGAAGCAGTTGCCATTTTACTGCTAGAACGCTTACTGGTACATACATCTTCTCATTGTTCTTGGGATGGAATCCAGGGGCTGTACCATAGCCTTCGAGGCCCTCTGTAATCTGCTCCTTGCTGTTGTTGGTGGTCTTACCCCCAATTACTGTAAGTTACCTTTAATCATACCCTACTTCTGCTGCTGAGAGCAGTCTTGCTTCTACTGAGTCCAGGAAAATTCTACTCATCTTTTAGTTCTAAACACGAATGAAATTCTTTATGGAAGACTTCACTGACATATTCAAATGATTTCTGTCTTCTTTTGTACCTTAGATCGCTATTAACTAGTTTGTTGTGTAATGATTTGGTTAAATTAGTATCTCCCCTACTAAGCCATGAGCCTCAAAGTACCAGGGATCGTGTCTACACCAAGAGTTTAGCACAGTGGCTGACACACAGGCCACACTCACCAAATATGCGTGGAGCTCACATTCAAATTCACCCTTTGTACAGCTTTAAAAATTATTGAGTGTTAGGTACCAAGTTACAAAAAATTCTTATGCTGGTAGAGAAGAGAACTAGAAGGCATCAATGCCACCGGGGACGTGAACACAGATAATTCTAGCATGGGCTAGGGGAGGTTGGGATAGTCGGAATGACCAAAGTTATGCTGGCGAACTTGGAAATACAGGTATTTAAACTTGAGAGTCACAGTTGTAAGTGCACCTAAGAATCCATGAGTATTAAAAACAAATGCCCTCCTTCCTGAACAAATAAATTAGCAATTCTGGTGTAGATCCTTGATTTTCTTTTATTCCTCTATTATGCAGCCAGGATTGAAAATAACTGATTTGTTAAGGACTCAGTACATGCAAAAGCATAGAAATGTTAAAAGAAGGCAAGTAAATGAACTTCACACAGCGTACTTCTATGTGGACTGCTGAAGAGATTATTTGAGGAGGAGGTTATTAAGATAAAAATACCAAGAATTGAGGCTATAGAAATAAGCAGGGACCATATGGAAATCTATTTTTTCCAGGTTACATGTTATAATGATATATATGGGACTCCACTGGGAAACTTTACGTACGAAAGGTGGGGATCTGATCAGGAGACAGTTTGAGAAAGATCCCTGTGCTAAGTGCATGGAGACACAAAAAGCCAGGGTGTTCCAAGGTGTGTTTGCAAGGAGCTGCTTCTGTTTAATTGTAAATTCTAATCTCTTTGTGATAACGAAATTTAATTCACAGGGCGCCAGGGTGGCTCAGTCGGTTAAACTTCTGCCTTCTGCTCCTGTCCTGGTCCCAGGGTCCTGGGATCGGGCCTGAGTTCAGCTCCCTGCTCAGCAAGGAGTCTGCTCCTCCCCTCACCCCCCACCCCCGCGCCACTGCCATTGTGCTCTCTCTTTCTCTCTCAAATAAATAAATGGAATCTAAAAAAAGAAATTTAGTTCCCAACATGCATTTAAAATGAAGCACCATACATTCAAAATGAAGCACAAGACAATCTTAGAGTTTTTAAACCAACAATGTTATTTCACACAATTTTCACAGCTTCAGAAGCCTGAAATCTGAGGCTCTGTGGCCTACACTGTACTCAGGTGACAGGCGTGATGACATCACCGCGCTGGCAACACTCCTGAGCGCCCGCGTGTGCATTTACAGCTCAAAGGACGGCGAGCGTTCATCTGATTTTAAGCCGCCGTCTGCTTTGCGCCATCAGTTTACAAATGGAATGGTCAGTGGCGATACTGGGGGAAAATTCAAACAGCTCTTCTTTTAGTTTCTTCTGCGCTTTCAAGCTTCTGAGGGCCATAGAGCAAAATATAAACCCCGTCTCCCGAGGAGAGAAATGCAAGTGCGCATTCCCATATGTCACTGTGCCTCAAGGCTAAGAGGCTTTAAACATCATCCTCTCGCTGTTCCTGAATGTGGTTGGTGAAGAATCCTCCTCAGATTCCTGTTATCAGGCTCAGGGGGACCACTGGCCCAGAGTTCCCTGAGGTTTTCAATGGAGACACTCAGCCAGTTCCTCCAGCTGTGTTCAATTGAATAGGGCCACCCTGAGTAGTGACTTTTCTTCCACCCCCGTAGGAGACAAATAAGCACATGGCGTATTTGGACTTGTGAGTGCCCTTCTGTCTTTGTGCCCCATGTGGCCAGTTGTTTCAAGTACCTCTCGTTCCAGCTCTACATATCCGTTAAGCTGAGGTTACTCAATTGCTCGCAGGTATGTTTTAGTTGGGACTAATCTCTGGTTCCCATATGGGGACAAGAGTATTATCACACTTCAACCCACTAAAAAAAAAAAGCCTAAGTGGGGGAAGAAAAAGCTTTGCAGGTGTTCTCCTCCCTAATGGACCAAAACACTGCAGCTTGTGTATACTTTTATTTGTAAAGTGTTTTTCTCTGTCTGCATGTTTAGAATAAGACTAGTATAAAGCACTGCTGTTTAATTACTAGCAGGGCCAAAGGTTTCATTTTAATTCAATATTATTTAAATAAAAACATTATTTATAAGTGAAGTGCTGTTTTCTGTCCAAACATGTAAGAATGCTGCTTCTAGCTGAGATCCAGTGCTGCTACAGAAGAATTAAGTGTTGTTTTTGTATTTGCGTTGGATTTTTTTTAGAAATGGGATTTCTATTAAACCACTCATTATTTTAATCATGCCCAATTTTAAGATAAAATGAAACAGTGGAACACCCTTATGTACGAGTATTTCATTTATACCAATACTGATTATCTTATACACAAGCAAGATGTCAATATTATCGTTTTTCCACCTAGTTGATAAAACCACGTGATTGTCATCATAATCATTATCATGATAAAAACATACATTAATACCACCTTATATTTACATATCACTTGTTACTTTTTAAAGCCTATATACATTCATCGTTAATCAGCAAATATTTATTGACAGCATACTTTATTCTGAGCACTGTGTCAGGGATTGTGGTCAATTTGGAAAAAACTTGGTAAGACACTCGAAAGACTGACACAGCTATACTAGGCTATGATATCTTACGTACCTATGTGATTATATACAGCTTCATTACCAAAAGCACTGAGGCAGCTTACCTGATGACACGAAAATTAACCCACAAGTTTTCCACCCTCATTCAGAGCAAGGGGAAGTCCGATAAAATAATTTATGAGCGTTTTCTTTTTCAAATGTAGTGCCCTATGTTATGACCTTTATGTCTAATACAGAAAACTTTTATGCTAGAGTTAGGATTTGGGTTCAAATTCTGTAAACCTATGAGGCCAGTGAGGCAGAGAGCAGTTCTGGAAGAGGACAGAAGTATGTGATTCTGATCACATTCCACTGGAGCAAACAAAGGCTGGGGAGCATTAAGGCACTTACCCAAAGTCACTCACCAAATTCCATGAGATATATATATATATATATATATATATAGCAGTTATTATATATATATTTATATATGTATATATATTTATATATATATAAATTTTCTGGAATGTAAACTAGACAGGAAATTTGAACATATTACAAGAGATATAAAAGTTTTGAACTGACCCTGTATATAATTGTCAATCTTTTCACTGATGGATGAGGAATAATTTAATTATTCTATAATGCAGTCATGTATTTATTAGTATTTATTAGTCATTGACTGAGCCACAACAGTAAGTGAAAGAGACATGCTCTTTCCCTCTAGGACCTTCAATTCTCATTAAGGAGACTGGTAAAAGGATAATGAACAGAAAAAGAAATATTAGTAATTGCAGGTTTGGGAATGTGTGGGGAGGAAATCTACAAGGAGGAACAAGGAATAACAACAGAGGAGGCTGACTTTCTTTAGTTAGGTCTGCCAAGAAAGAGAAGACTGAGGACAAGGACCATTACAGCTGAGACCAAAGGGTAGAGAAGAGATTACCCTTTGTGTAAGTGGGGAAGCGGAGGTAGAATGTGCAAAGATCCAGAGGTTGCAGGGTGCTCACCCCAGCTGAGGAACTAAAGATCACCCTGCATAGAGTATCCAGCTCTTTGCACATTTGTCCATTTTGGCATTTATCAAAATGTTTTAAAATTGGTGGCTTATGTCTCTACTTCACTCAACCTAGGTTATGAATACCTTAAGGACACCTAAGCATAAAAATTATTTATTACCACAAATATTATTTGTAAGAATGAATTATCACTGTTTTCAAAGATCTCAGATGCACACTTTTGATAAACTAAACTGAGAGGCTTAAGAATTTTCTGGAAATACTAGTTTATATATGTTATAATCTAATTTTTTGAAACTAGTGATTCCGATTTTACACCTCAAAATAATGTTATTAAATATTTAAAAATTACAACCAATACATATTCACATAGAAACTCTTAAGAAGAAAAAAGAAAAAAAAAAAGAAAATAATTAAGCTTACTTACAAGCCCTAATCCACAATGATTTGACCTTTATGTGTAACTTTACAGAACTATCCACATGCATGGGTATGTGTATGTATATAGATACATAGATGTAGATATATACATACATATGTTATATATAAGACATATTTTAATGTAGAAATATATTGTGATCTCATTTTTATTTTTTTAAATATCTAATATGTTTTATTTTTTATTTTTATTTTTTTATTATGTTATGTTAATCACCATACATTACATCATTAGTTTTTGATGTAGTGTTCCATGATTCATTGTTTGCATATAACACCCAGTGCTCCATTCAGTACGTGTCCTCTTTAATACTCATCACCAGGCTAACCCATCCCCCCACTCCCCTCCCCTCTAGAGACCTCAGTTTGTTTCTCAGAGTCCATAGTCTCTCATAGTTCGTCTCCCCCTCCGATATCCGCACCCTTCATTCTTCCCCTCCTGCTATCTTCTTCTTCTTCTTCTTCTTCTTCTTTTCTTTTTTTTTTTTTTAACATATAATGTATTATTGGTTTTGGAGGTACAGGTCTGTGATTCAACAGTCTTATACAATTCACA
>NW_028027881.1:0-603 GCF_054177405.1 Leptonychotes weddellii
GAAAACAGGGGAGGAAGGAAAGATGGTGGAGGAGTAGGGGACCCTATTTCAACTGGTCCCCAGAATTGAGCTGGATATCTACCAGACCACTCTGAGCACCCACGAAACCAGCCTGAGATGTAAGAAGATCTGGATCTCTACAAACAGAATATCGCAGGCGGTTGGTTTCGAGGTACAAAGCGGGGAGCCGTGATTCCGTTGGCAGATATCGGAGGATGAACGGCAGCGGGAGGGAGCCTGGCCGTGGGGATCCTACACCGCCGGTGAGTGACAGCCTTGCACGCTGCAGACGGGGCACAGACTCGCAGACCAGTAGCGGCGGAGAAAGGACTTTAGGGCAGCCCCTGGGGTGGAAATCCGGAGCGGCGGGGTTGCGCCTGCGAACTGTAGCCCCCGGGGGCAGAAACCTGGAGTGGTGGGGTCACGCGCGCGCACGCAGGAACTGGGAGCAGCTGGCGGTTTTAGAAGCACAAAGGGCAGAGACGTGCCCCGACCTGGAGGCAGGACTGGGAGCGCTGCGGAGGGGCGCACACCCCAGGATGCTGCAGTTTATAGCAGCACGGACAGAAACGGAGACGGTGTGGCCTGGAGAGCTCACTGAAG
>NW_028027882.1:0-603 GCF_054177405.1 Leptonychotes weddellii
TCTTCCTCTTCCCCCCTCCCCCCAGCCTGCCTCTCCTCCTGTACAGGTTTGCACTATGGTGGCGTTTACCAGGCATGGGTGGTGTTCAAGACACTGCCCTATGCTCTTCAGCTGTATTTGCATATATTACATAGCTCTGTCTCCCACAGCAGATACTGCCTGTGGGTCCCGACGGGGCCTGCTTCCGTCTAGACCCAGGATGCCCATGTGGGGGTTTCCTGGAATTCAAGCGTGTCCGTGCCTGCTAATAGTAATGACCATGGCAGTGATAAAAATAATGTATTGAGCATTTCCACTGTACTAGATGCTTTATGTATATCACCTCCAGAAGTCCTCAGAGCACCCCTGGGAAGTTGATATTATTAGCCCCTCTTTGCAGACAAGGAAACTGAGGCTCAGGGAGCTTACATGACTTGGCCAAGGTCACCCAGTTGGTAAGACAGGGAACAGGGCTGGAAACAAGGTCTTTCTGGACGTTGCCTGTCTTGAGTTTCTACCGGAGGGAGCCTGGAGACTCCGAGCTGACTCTGGTCCATGAAACACCTCTCCCTGGGGTCCTGGCCTCAGAATCCTCCCTGGCCATGTCAGTCCCTGTGTGATTTC
>NW_028027883.1:0-603 GCF_054177405.1 Leptonychotes weddellii
TAGGGGAGGATCTCTCTCAAGGGTATAGGCGACGATCTGGTCCACGCCATTCCCTTAAATTGCTGGCAATCCTTAGCATTCCTTGGCTTCTAGAGACATGGTTCCAATCTCCGCCTCCATCCTTACCTGGTGTTCCCCTTGTGTGTTTGTCTTCACATGGTATTCTCTTCTTTTTGCGTGTCTGTCTCTGTGTCTCTTCTCTTCTTCTGCTCGAGGTCACCACTCACCAGCCTAATGACCTCATCTTAACTTGACAACATCTGTAAAGACCTTATGGCCAAATAAGGTCACATTCACAGGTACTGGGGTTAGGACCTCAACATATCTTTTTAGGGGACACAATTTATCCCATGACACAAGGGAGGGGACTCTTGCACTGAACAGTGGCCTGCTTTCCTTCCTTCCTTCCTCTTTTCCTCAGCTGTTCCTATACAGAATTCTTGTCAGATTCCCTGACCTCATTGTTCGTATTCTAGTTACCCAGTACCAGATACAACACTTCACGTGTGGTAGAGCTGATGCTGTAGACTCCTGTGATCTGGATGCTTGACTGAGGGGATACCGAGAATACTTAATTTTGTTGTGTATTTTGCTGGCCACATC
>NW_028027884.1:0-603 GCF_054177405.1 Leptonychotes weddellii
ACATTTTAGAATTTGTCCACAAGTGGGTCTTGCCGTCTTGGGATTGCCCCCATGGGCCTCGGGTGCATATTATGTGCAGGGGTGGCACGAAAGTTTCGGAAAGGCAGAATCCTGCGCCAGGATTCCCTGCCTCTCTATTTCTAGAACTACTCCCTGGATAAATCCCTGCGATCAGAACTTCATTGTTAAACACAGCTTCGAAATCTGCAGTGGAAAACACACTTAGATTCCATGACCTTGCTCTGTTCTGTGTCTCCCAAGTGCCCTCGGAGAAGCGCCACCTAGGAAAAGAGACTTTCCTGGAGAGCCAGCTGGTTTGCTCAGTGTCATCCGGCTCAGCAGATGTGCTGTGCAGCTCAGGCAAGGCCGTGAACTCTCCTTGGCACACAGGGCCCTTTCTGGGACCCATTTAGCAACGTGGAAGCCATTGGGGCAACCTGTGTGTGGAGCTGCCCTTGACGGGCGCTTCCAGTTTCTAAGACGTTCCTCTTATTCCAAAACACAGAGAAAAGGTTCTTCATCTTCAGAAGCCATAGTTCTGGCAGGACGTTCTACTCTGGGTGGGTTTCCTCCAGCAGGCAGAGTGAGGGGTGGGCTGCGAGG
>NW_028027885.1:0-603 GCF_054177405.1 Leptonychotes weddellii
TGTTAGCATACTTCCAGTATTGGGTTAAAGTCTGCAAAGATAAATTTTTAAGACACAGCCCTTGTATACAAGGAGATTCTTTTTTATTTTTTTTTTCAAAGATTTTATTTATTTATTTGAGAAAGAGAGAATGAGAGAGAACACATGAGAGGGGATAGGGTCGGAGGGCAAAGCAGACTCCCTGCCGAGCAGGGAGCCCAATGCGGGACTCGATCCCGGGACTCCAGGATCATGACCCGAGCCGAAGGCAGTCGTTTAACCAACTGAGCCACCCAGGCGCCCCACAAGGAGATTCTTATCTCTGGAGAGAGTTAATACAGCATCCAAAGATGAGCAAGCAACTCTTCACTAGGAAGTTTATCGCACTGTGTTCATTTCCTAAAGTGTATAATTTAGCATTATCACCTCTGAGGAATGGTGAAAGTTTTGAGGGTCTTGGGTTTCCAAACCACTGCTGCACTCTTAGAACTGCTGACCTTTGCCCTATTTCAGTTCCGTTCTATCAAGTGTGTTCCTCTGAACCTTGATTTGTACACTGAGTTTTTTTTTTTTTTAATTCTTATGTTAATCCCCATACATTACATCATTAGTTCTAGATGAAGT
>NW_028027886.1:0-603 GCF_054177405.1 Leptonychotes weddellii
AAAAAAAAAAAAAAGATTTTATTTATTTATTTGACAGAGAGAGACACAGCAAGAGAGGGAACACAAGCAGGGGGAGTGGGAGAGGGAGAAGCAGGCTCCCCGCTAAGCAGAGAGCCCGATGCGGGGCTTGATACCAGGACTCCAGGATCACGACCTGAGCCGAAGGCAGACGCTCAACCAACTAAGCCACCCAGGCGCCCCTCATTCTTAGATTTTTGATAGGGACCATTAGAGACCAAATATAATCCTGGGTCATTTACTCCATGAATGACTTAAATTACTGAGGAATAAAGACCTTAAATTAGGATTTTAAAGTCACTCCACACACAGAAGAGGTAATTACCTCTATTTTAGAGACCCAGGTACTTAAATCCTGCGATAAACCCTCACAACCCTAGCTGAATATAACCACCCAGAACACTTTTCTTAATCTACTGTGGGCACAAATTTCTTTGAAATTCTGATTAACAGCCATGAACTCTCTGCCTAAAAAATGAATACATTCACAAAATTTAGCATACAATTCCAGGGTTTTCTCAGATCTCTTAAAGTAACCACTAGGGTTTCCACCACTAAAAAACCATCTGCTTAAAATTTTCCTGC
>NW_028027887.1:0-603 GCF_054177405.1 Leptonychotes weddellii
GGAAGGCAGACTTCGAGGTCAGGCCGTGGGTGGCAGGTCGCAGGGGTCCAGAATGCTCAGCGTGTCCCGGGACAAAGCCTGACAAGGTCAGGGCCGTGCGGAGCTTCTGTCCTCGGAGCTGCCTTGCCACAGTAAACCCTGGGGCCGTGCTCCCGGGATTAGGATTTGGGGGAGTTGATGGGCCCTTGCCCTGTTTCTGTGCCACTGTTGAGGGGTATGACCCCAAGGCAAGCCCCTGGGGAACCTGGTCCTCTGGGGTCTTTGCTCCCTGACTCCACAGAGGTGTATATGTGTGTAGGGGTCAGGGACAGGCTTGGCCAGTAACTTGGCCGACCAGTGGGGACTGAGCCTTGCCTCACCTCCTGGCTCTGATTGCAGGGACTAAATGGGAGTCCCTGTGGCACCACGGGCAGCTGCCTGGAACTTTCCTCGCTCGACTCGGTGCGACGGGCTGACCTGGCCTCCGATCAGCATGCCCCATTGTTGTGGGTTCCCAGCCCTCCCCCCTGGCAAGTCTGGTTCAGGGGACCTGGGCTGGAGCCTGGGGGTCTGCACTTCTCAAAGCCCCCTCACCCCACCTGGACGGTCCATCAGATTCAGGAA
>NW_028027888.1:0-603 GCF_054177405.1 Leptonychotes weddellii
TGAAAATAGGAAGTGGTACATAAAAGCTTATAAATAACAGTTACAGAAACTATACATTTCCTCATTAAGGTGTCTAATTATCACTCACTCTGCTTGCGTTAATTCCCACTAGAATGAGTACAAATTACGTGCACGCATGCGATGTGGGAGCAAGCTTTTTAAGTGACTACGGGTTAAAATGATGCAAATAGGCTCCTTCTGAAATTGGACCCTTTCAAGCTCCAACAACACAGATTTGGCTTTGCAATGCTTGCCCTGAGTCAGACTCTGACACTAAGCTCTCCTGCTGCCAGGGGTTGCTGGTGCCAAAATAAGCTGGACTTTGGCCTTTGCCTGGCATTTGCTGCTGCATGATCCACCCATTTCCATCCTTGCTGCTGGGCGTCTGGGAGCCTGGGGTGAGCCCTTCACCCTGGAGGTCAGCACTCTGCACACAGGCAGCATGCTTTCGATGTGACAGGGACTCCCAATGGAGCTGGCTGGGAGGCATGGGGCCGGCAGGGCTTTCCCTCCAGCTGTTGTGCTATACTTCAATAAAAAATGGAAATAAATTACTAACAAATATAAAAAAAAAAAAAAGAAGATGATAGCAGGAGGGGAAGA
>NW_028027889.1:0-603 GCF_054177405.1 Leptonychotes weddellii
GGAGAATGGAATGCATATTAGAATTGTTAGTAAAAAAATATATCAATAGTTTTTGGTAAAGTCAAACCAGATTGTAGCCTGTAGCATTTATTTCTAACGAGTATTTTAAAACAGAACGTCAAAGAGGGAAGTTTGAGAGAAGTAGTAAACCTTTCATGACCAATCTCCACATGGCAAATGGAAAAATGAGCTTCAAAATTTCTTTGTAGTGGTCCCTGATGAAAGCTAAGTGCAGAACAGGTAAAAAAAAAAAAAAATAGAACCTTTGTTGTCTATATTTTAATATTTAGAACCATATACATGATTTACATATTTAAAACTATGATTAATCAAAATGAAAATGAGCAAGCCTGGAATTTGAAATTGAGCCTGAAGGAATGCACCAGTCTGTCAGGATGGTGGTTATCAATACCAACAGCAAAGGGTGACTTTGCTTCCATGACTTTAGAGTGCAGGGTTTCCTGAGTACGCGTCTGTAGCAGGATGCATCCCGAGGTCAAATAGGATGACAAATCAGCGTAAACTTCATGTGGTGGTTCTGATTGTTTATAGCAATATAGGTAATATATTTCCATATATATATTTCAACATATAGAGAGAGAA
>NW_028027890.1:0-603 GCF_054177405.1 Leptonychotes weddellii
TCATTAAGCTCTTTCCTGCCCCCAGGGCCTTTGCACTTGCTCTCCAGAAAACTCTTTTCCTCCAGATCTTCACTTTACAGCAGCATCTCTCTCATAGTTTGGTCCCAGCTTACAGGAAGCCTTCCCTGACTAAGCTGCCTAAAGGATCACACTCCCCACCTCACCATCTTATCCTCTATCATGACACCCTGTTGGTTCTCTTTCCAGCATATATCCTGTGATTAATTCATCTATTAATAACTTTAGCAACCACCACTGATTGGGGGCTTGCTATGCACCAGACATTAAACATTTAATTCTACGACCATTATGAGATAGGTACTTTTATTATTCTTAGTTTATAGAGGAGGATGCAGGCTCAGAGGGGTTAAGGAAGGTGTCCAAGCTTGGCAGTGATGGAATAGAGATTTGAATCTAGGTCTGCAACATGGGTTCCTCACCACAGTGCTCATTCAGGCAGTTGTCTCACAGCAACTAAATGAACATTAACCACAGGGCAGACTCTGGAGCAACAGGGCAGACCCCACTCTCATGGAGCTGATAGCCTGGTGTTCCAGCTCTATCTCCTGGTATTCTCTCTATTATCCCCAGACCCTGCTTAGG
>NW_028027891.1:0-673 GCF_054177405.1 Leptonychotes weddellii
CACTTGCAGTGACATGAAAAGGAAACTAGAAATGTCCAATGTGCACGGACATCAAATTTGTTTCTAAACTATGTGCTCTGGCACAAAGGAAAAGAATTTGTTTACATGTCAACAGATACCTTTGTATTTGTGTATTCCTTGTATGTGGCAATTCTTTATTTAAGGTTATTTTATTTTTTCTTTAATTATATTGAAGTCTGTATGTGTAAACACTTGGGAAAAGCAGAATGTTTCCTATTCCACATTACATTTTCCTTCTTTCTTAGATTTTAAATATTATCTTATTACAAGGGAGAAATTTCTCATAGAGACACAACATAAACTCTTCTTAACTAGTAATCAAGATATTCAGTAAATTAAATTTCTAATGAAAATGTTTTGTGTTGTGAGGATACAACCAGATTATTTTTCCTATTGCTAGATACTTAGAATTTGCAGCCTGTATCTATATTCTTCTTTTTTTATTATTATTATATTATGTTAATCACCATACATATAGAGTTTTGTAGTTTGTAGTTTCTTTTTTATTAATTTTATTTTATTATGTTATGTTAGTCACAATACAGTACATCATTAGTTTTTGATGTAGTCTTCCATGATTCATTGTTTGCATATAACACCCAGTGCTCCATGAAGAATGTGCCCTCTTTAATACCCATCACCAGGCTAACCC
>NW_028027891.1:773-2000 GCF_054177405.1 Leptonychotes weddellii
TCGATTTCCCACTTATTATTTTCATGCCATTCTTATTTCTATCTGCATCCTTGGAGGAAAGCTCAGAAGTAACCTCTACAAGAATCATCGTATTTTCCTCTTTATTTATTTCAACTTTATTTATTTCAACTTTAACTGCCTTGAGTGTGCACTTAATTTTCATCATTTCTCTTCAGGCTTATATCACTACCTGTTGTCCTTCCATCTTACAAAAACTTGCACTACTCCATTTTTTAGATTTCATATGGTTGATAGATGTGTTTTAGATCAACTTTATTGGGAATTAATTTTTAGGAAATAAAATGCACACATTTTTAGCATATAGTTTAGCATTAAACTACTCTGACAAATACATATATTGATGTAACATAACCAGCATCACAATCAAGGTATTGAATATTTTGACCATTTCTATGAGTTCCAACATAACCCCATATATAGTAATCCCTCTTCAACCTGGGCTCTAGGCAAATATGGATCTGCTTTCTGACACTATAGTTGATTTTTATCTTATATAGTGTTTTTTATAAATTGAACAACAGAGCATGGACCCTTTTTTCCTGGCTTTCATTGCTCAGCAGTGTTTTTAGAATTCAGCCATGTCAAATGTATCAGGAGTTTGCTCTTGTTCATTGTTCAGTAGTAGTCCATTGTACAAATGTGCCACACTTTGCTTATCCATTCTCTGGTTGATGGACATAGGAATCATTGCCAATTTTTGGTTATAATGAATAAAGCTATTATAAACTCTCACATGTAAGTCTTTATATGGATTTTTGTTTTCATCTTTCTTCAACAAAAATGTAGAAGTAGAATTGTTGTTTCATATGATAGGCATAGGGTTATTTCTAGAAGAATTTGCCAAACCATTTTCCAAAATGCTTGTCAAAGGTAATGTCTTTCTTCAGTAATACCTGAGAGTTCCAGTTCCACATCTCACTAACACTTGGTTTTGGTGATCTTTTAAATTTAAATTTTTTCTAGAAAGTGTGTGATACCATTTCATTGTGATTTTGACATTTCTCTAATGACTAACAATGTTAAACACGTTTCATGTGCTTATTTTACATTTGTATATCTTCTTTTGTAAGTGCGTGTTCAAATTTTTCACCTGTTTTTATCATGTTGTTTGTATTTCTGTTATTTATGTGCAGGAGTAATTTTTTAATAGGATAAAATACCAGTTCTCAATTGAGTGTACTTGTCAGCATTTTTTCAACTAAAAAA
>NW_028027892.1:0-10555 GCF_054177405.1 Leptonychotes weddellii
ACAGCCTGAAGTCCGGAATTGTGATGCCACCAGCTTGGCTTTTCTTTTTCAACATACCTCTGGCTATTTGGGGTCTTTTCTGCTTCCATACAGATTTTAGGATGATTTGTTCCATTTCTTTGAAAAAAGTTGATGGTATTTTGATAGGGATTGCATTAAATGTGTAGATTGCCCTAGGCAATGACATGGATGGAACTAGAGGGTATGATGCTAAGCGAAATAAGTCAATCAGAGAAAGACATGTATCATATGATCTTACCAATATGAAGAATTCTTAATCTCAGGAAACAAACTGAAGGTTGCTAGAGTGGGGGGGGGTGGATGGGATGGGGGGCTTGGTGATAGACACTGGAGAGGATATGTGCTATGGTGAGTGCTGTGAATTGTGTAAGACTGATGAATCACAGACCTGTACCTCTGAAACAAATAATACATTATATGTTAAAAAAAAAAAAAGAAGATGGTAGGAAGAGAAAAATGAAGGGGGGGAAATCAGAGGGGGAGATGAACCATGAGAGACTATGGACTCTGAGAAATAAACTGAGGGTTCTAGAGGGGAGGGGGTGGGGGGATGTGTTAGCCTGGTAATGGGTATTAAAGGGGGCGTGTATTGAATGGAGCACTGGGTGTTATACGCAAACAATGAATCATGGAACACTACATTAAATAAATAAATAAATAAATAAGAAAAAAGAGAATGTATTATATTCTTATTAATACTTTATCCTGGTTCCAGTTTAAAAAACTCCTTGTCCATGAAATAACATTTTAGGGATCCACACAGTTATCCACGGCAGTATGGACCATCATTTATTCAATTAGTGCACTTCTGTTGATTAACCACTGTAAGAACTATACTCCTTGAAGCCTGGCAATTCATAAAAGCATGCTCAGTTTGAAGGTCATGACTGGAACTGAGGATGCCCTCTGTCTCTCAGTCAAGAGCTCCATGACCTCCTCTCTTTTTTGAAATCGCCTCTCGGAAGTTTTCCCTGAGTCTGCAGATCTGGATGCCTGGTCCTTCATCTGTGTGACCACAACAGTTGGTTCAGACCGCTCTCGCCATTACTGCTATACTTAGCACTTTGACTCTTAGTATCTGTATACATGGCCCACTCACGCACCATGTTCTCCAAAGACTGTGAATTCCTTGAGGGCTGTGACTGTGCTTTGTTCATCTTCTTATTCCCAGAACTTTTCATAGCGGCACATAGTGACAGCCAATGAATGTTTGCAGCATGGATGTCTGTCTCTACCTTCAAAGTGCACACGTTTATTGCAACCTTGGAACCAACCTCATCGTCTCTAGATTATTGCAGTCATTTCAAGCTCATCTCTGGTTTCTATCATTTCCCCCCTAAATGGACTTCCCTGTTTCCCTTATATCCATCTCTAGTATATTCCTTGTAGAGTGGCTATAGTCACTATTTTTTAAAAGATTTTATTTATTTATTTATTTGAGAGAGAGAGAGAGCGAGCGAGAGAGAGAAAGAGAATGGGTGGGATTAGCAGAGGGGGAGGGAGAGGGAGGGGTAACATTCATAAGCGGACTTCATGCTCATCATGGAGCTGGACATGGGGCTCGATCCCATGACCCAAGATCATGACCTGAGCTGAAACCAAGAGTCAGACGCTCAAACAACTGAGCCATCCAAATGTCCCTGTAGTCACTATTTTTAAAGAGAAGCCAGATCACCCCGTTGGTCTGCTCAAAACTTTCCAATGACTTCCCACCTTACCCAGAATAAAACCACTTCTTTACATAAGCATGTGAGGCCCCGTAGGATCTGACCCTGCACAGCCTCTTCCAACTCAGCTCCTCCTCACCTCCCCTCACTCACTCACTGGGCACTGCTTACAGCAGCCCCCTGACTATTCCTCCATCACATCCTACCAGGAGTCATTTTATCTACTCTGCCTGGGACTCTTGTCTCAGGTAACTTCATAGCTGCCTCTCTTACTTCCTTCAGGTCTTGGCTCAAACATGAGCTCATCAGAAAGACCTGTCCCCCAAATTGTCTATAAAATGGCAGCAACTAACTAGTCCCCATTCAAGCATCCCTACACCCCATTCCCTGCTTTGGTGTTTTGCACAGCGTTTCACCATGAATATTTGTTATGTATTTTATATTAACTTTAGGTTATGTGTCTTACACTGCTTGACTGTTTAAGTCAGAGACTTGCAATTTTTTGCTCACTGCTGTATCTTCGACACCTAAAATAGTGGTTGACACTTAGTAGGTGCTGAAAAGTGTTTTTTAAATGAGTGTATAAATAAATGGAAAGATAATGATAGTGATTTCCTACTTATTTACCCCAGTTCTACCCACTTCTTATGCCTTGCTCCTTCTGCTATTGTAACTCTATTGTTTGTTGCCAAATTGGCCACAAATCCTCTATTTTGTTGGAGTCAACCTTTGCTTTCATATTTAAATTAACATGGAATGCACTCCTATTTCAGGAAGGCAAGAAAAAATTCCAATGGGGATGGATGGGCAGTAGAGGTATCAATGAGAATTCGTGATTTCTAAACTATGGGTGTGTGTGCGTATGGGTGTGTGTGCATATGTGTGTGTGTGTGTGTGCGTGTGTATGTGCGTCCATGAATGAATGTACATGCATGTGCATGTGTCTGTGCATGCAGATATTTCCTAGCTTTGTCTACTGAAAGGGTCCAGAGGTAAAGACATCCCAGGAGCAATGAGCGTGCCTCATGCCTGAGGTTTGGTCGCTAATACTGAAGGGAACAAGAATCCTCAGGAAACAAGGATCCTCAGAGGAATGGCTGGTAGGGTAGGTACAAAAAGAGCCTAGACTATCTTGTTGTGTCAGAAAGTAAGGAAGTGCTTAAAAACATGATGAGAACATGTCATAAGGAAACAGGATCCAGCTTGAAAGGGCTCCCAAATCTAGGACTCTTTGAGCATCACAGTGATTAGGTACAGTAATGAACTAAAAATGATGGAAAAAAAAACACAGAGATTCATTTACTCCAAAAAAACAGAGATTCATTAACTCCAAACAGATATTAAATAGATAAATAAGGGGCGCCTGGGAGGCTCAGTCAGTTAAGCGTCTGCCTTCAGCTCAGGTCATGATCTGGGGTCCTGGGATCCAGCCCTGTGTCGGGCTCCCTGCTCAGTGGAGTGTCTGCTTCTCTTACTCCCTCTGCCCCTCCCCGCTCCTGTGCTCTCTCTCTCTTTCTCAAATAAATAAGTAAAATCTTTAAAAATTGATAGATGAACAAATGGGGAGAAGGAGGGCTTCTGGTTACAGTAGAATGTGGAGGGAAGGCTAGAGACAGAACATCATCATTTGCAACCATCACAGTGAAGATTGGATCAGGCAAGAACTGTTAATGGGGGCTAGCTCTTCAGGGGAATTTTGAGGAGAAGCAGGACACCTGCATGATTTTAAGTATCTGCCTACAACTTGCATATTGTTACAAGGGGAAGAGGTAGCAATTGCCCAGGGGAGAAATCATGCATCTTGAACAGGTGATCAAAATCACCATCCCCCATGAGGGACAGTTGGATGTCACACAACTCACGTGTGATGTTCCGAGAAGGATATAATGCCACCAGGGCTGCACGCTGGGTGAAAATGCATAATCTGAATGTACACACAAGGAAGTATCAGACAAACCCCAAATGAGGAGCATCGTATTTTTTAAGAAAGGTTGGTTAAGTGGGATTCTTCAAAACTAAGACCGTAAGTCAAAAACAGGGAAGGCTGTGGAAATGTTCGAGATTGAATAAGGCTAAAAGGACATAAATAGTACATGTAAGACTGTATCTAACCTACATCCTGTACTAGAAGAGGAAAATTGCTCTCCCAGACCTCCCTGAGACACTCGACAGAGGCGGGAACACGATGCCCAGGTAGTGTTACACCAACGTTAAATTTCCCGATGTTGGAAACTATACCATGGCTCACGTAAAGGAATGTTCTTGTTCTTTGAAAATGGACACTTAGAAAAAAAAAAGGGGGGCGCCTGGGTGGCTCAGTCGGTTAAGCGTCTGCCTTCGGCTCAGGTCATGATCCCAGGGTCCTGGAATCGAGCCCCGCATCGGGCTCCCTGCTCGGCAGGAAACCTGCTTCTCCCTCTCCCACTCCCCCTGCTTGTTCCCTCTCTCACTGTGTCTCTCTCTGTCAAATAAATAAATAAAATCTTTAAAAAAAAAAAAGAAAATGGACACTTAGGTATTTAAGGGTAAAGATGAATAAAATTTTCCTTCAAATGTTTCAGAAGAAAAAAAGAAGCTATGTGAGAATGTATAGATAGAACAAATGATAAAGCAAATAGGGTTAAATATTAACATGAGGTGAATCTGGGCAAAAGGTATATGGGCGTTCTTATACTATTTTTATTCTTCCATTTTCTGTAAGTTTGAAATCATTTCCAAATAAAACGCTTATTTAAAATGCACTGCCACACCTTAGGGGAAGTTTTCTTCCCAGCATTTCTGCAGACCTCCAGGACAGCCCATCCATCTGTGCCGCTGCCTGGGGCTCTTATCTACTCTCCATGTTCTTGGGACGTGGGGCTGCCATTTCCCTGTGCCCCATGTGGAGGGCACCCACAGCACCAGTCATGCAGGGAGCTGGGCAGGAGACCTTCACTGAGGGCTTGGAGGTCGAAAGGGTGGTCACATCATAGCATAACAGACAATTCAAAACTCCTTGCAAGATACTCCCTTCCTTATCTTTCCCTGGCCGCCTGAGTCCATGAGGTAGTTCTCTCTGGCTCTGTTCTTAGGCTCTCCTCATCTCCCAGATGCTTTCTGAGTCACAGTCCCCTTCACCCGCTTGCTCCTGACCTCCCTCCCCCTGTGCCATTCGGCGTCAGCCTCACCTTCATCCGGGCCAAACTGGTCACTTCCCTACAGCAGAAACCGCATCAAAGATCAGCATCCTTACTACCCCAGACACGCAAGAGTCCCCTCCTTAAGAAGACAGAAATGGCTACAACCAGTTTTGGGGTCTAAAACACCATTTTGTCCTGCTCCTGCTAGCCTCCCTTTCCAACTGCTCTCAAGGCTGCTCGTTTAGAGAGAAACAGGAGGAGCGCCTGGGTGGCTCAGATGGTGAAGCGTCTGCCTTCAGCTCAGGTCATGATCCCAGAGTCCTGGGATCAAGCCAGCATCGGGCTCCCTGCTCCGCGGGAAGCCTGCTTCTCCCTCTGCCTCTAGCGTTCCCTCTGCTTGTGCTCTCTCACTCTCTGTCAAATAAATAAATAAAATCTTTTTTAAAAAAATAAAAATAAATAAAGAGAAAGAGGAGGAGAACTTAAAAACCTTTCTGAGTGTTTATTTTATCCCCCAAAATGTGTAAAGTGCTTTACAGACACAATTTTTTCAAAAGATTTTATTCATTCATTTATTTGAGAGAGAGAGTGAGCGAGCGTGAGCGGGGAACAGAGCAGAGGGAGAGGGACAAGCAGACTCCACGCCCAGCACAGGGTCTGATCTCACCACCCGGAGAGCATGACCTGAACCGAAATCAAGAGTGGGCGCTTAACCCACTGAACCACACAGGCGCCCCCAGACACAGTTTTATTTAAAACTCACAAATTCCCAAGACAGAGGTACAACTGTGATTCCCCTTTTCTAGGCAACGCAACTGACGTTTATCAGTATAATGGCTACGGTCTCCTGCCTGGTATACGCCAAATCCCTCTGAGCTTCTCCACATGTCTCTACTGAGATGGCTGACTGTCAGTTCCAGGGAAAGCAAACAAAACAAGCTGTGAGACGTCTGCAGAGAGAAATAAGTGTAGTGTAGGTGTGGGTGTGGCATGCATATTTTTAAAAGTACTTAGTTTGCTTTAATTGGCAGCCCTAGGAAATCTGAAGTAACATGGGAAGAACTCTGCTGCCATCTAGTGGACACTCTGCACTATGACCGCGATTTCCTTCTGCCTGGAATGTCATCGATAGGTATGGTATCCAGTCTATTTTTTTAAATTTTGTTTTATTATGTTAGTCACCATACATTACATCATTAGTTGTTGATGTAGTGTTCCAAGATTCATTGTTTGCGTATAACACCCAGTGTCCATGCAGTACGTGCCCTCCTTAATACCCATCACCATGCTAACCCATCCCCCCACCCCCTCCCCTCTAGAACCCTCAGTTTGTTTTTCAGAGTCCATTGTCTCCCGTGGTTTGTCTCCCCCTCCGATTTCCACCCCCCTTCATTTTTCCCTTCCTACTATCTTCTTATTTTTTTTTAACAGATGTATCCATTTTATTTTTATGCCAAAACTAGCGGCAGAGGCTTTTCAAGCACAAGCCATATTACAGTAATTCCTGGAAATTAACCTGTTCTGCCAAAATCACGCTGTCATGTTGGAGTATTTTTTTAAAAAAATGATTAGCACTACAAGACAATGTATAAAATGATCTTTTTTTTATATATTCTAAATATTTAATCTTCATAATATACTTGTGGAGTAGATATAAGTATCCACACTTGATAAGAAGATCAAAGAATTTGACTTTTTCAAGTCTCTATAGTTAGGTAACAATGAGGCTTACATAGAAGTGCATTTCTTCTTTTTTTTTTTTTAAAGATTTTATTTATTTGACAGAGAGAGACACAGTGAGAGAAGGAACACAAGCAGAGGGAGTGGGTAAGGGAGAAGCAGGCTTCCCACGGAGCAGGGAGCCTGATGCGGGGCTCGATCCCAGGACCCTAAGATCATGACCTGAGCCGAAGGCAGACGCTTAAAGACTGAGCCACCCAGGCGCCCCAAAGTGCATTTCTTCTTAATTCAAGCTCAGGCTTCCTCCCTTTCCTCCCTCCTTCTCTCCTACTCCCCACCTTCTTTCCCTCCCTCCCTCTCTCTCTCCTCCTCCTTTCTTCTTTTCTTCTCTCCCTCCCCTCCTCCCACCTCTTTTTTCCACCTTTCCTTCCTCCCTTCCTCTCTTCCCCTTCCCCTCCTCCCTCTCTCCGTCTTCCACCTCCTCTCTTTGCACAGTGTGCATCGCCTCTGGGGCAGGATCTGTGGACTGGCTGGGGCCACACCCTTGCTCTGGCAGCAGGAGCCTGGCCTAGGAGACCTGGGGGTGCCTGACGTGGTGTTCTGGGGAAGTCTTGTTCTCCTGGTACAGATGCTATCTTTCCCTTGCTCTGCTCTTTCCCGCAGTAATGCTGTGGCTAGAGCTGTAAAATGAGACCTGTGATATCTGGGGCTGAGCTGGTTGAGCCTTTGAGCACACACCAGCAGGCGCCCCCAAGAAGGCTCATCCAGAAGAAAAGCGGCCTTTTCCTTCGATTGAGTTACTGGCGTGCTTCTGAAACATCCACCTGCAGCATCCCTGACTGACGGAATGCCCATACCCTCACTTCATCGTATATATTTTTCTATCAAAAATATACATGAGGTTTGAGACAGAAAAAGAAATCCAGAAAGAGAAGCCATTAGGGGAACAAAAAGCATATCTTCTCTTAAATAAGACTTGAAAACAGCCTGCAGAGTCAAACTGGGTTAGTTTTGTAAATAATTTTCTGAAACCCTTGGGCCACAGACATTCGACCAGGCGAGAAGATAACAGCCTTGACCCTCGCCCCCATTCCTTCCTTGCTGCTCCTTGGTATCGATTCTTTCTTCCTCATGAACTCACTCCCCGATGCTGAGAACGGATACAAATAGCTGCATGCTGCAAGACTATTACAAGTTTTCATCCTCACTGCCCTGGGAGTGTTCACGCAGAGATCCAACACTGCAAGGGACGTATGGCAAACAAGGCTCTGCCTCCTTCATCAGATCCACCTCTCCAGAGGTCCTTAGTGCCTCTGCCAGCTCAGCGACCCTTAAGGACTCCTGCCATCCCCAGCCTCTCTGTACTGTGCACCTAGAAGACCACAGAGCTGTAAAGCAACCCAAAGCATTTATTTGCTGTTTTCGGGATTGCAATTTGAGAGACAGAAAGGGAGCTCCCAAATTGGGAATTGTGAGTGGAGAGGGTAGGCTTTTCAAGGCAAAACCACAAGGTTACATAAGTTGTTTTGGAAGAATTCTGATTGGTGCTAGCCTGTTACACTGGCAACTTAATGCAGGATTGGCCATTGAGCCAGTAGGTGTTACCTTATCTCCACTCCAGTCCTGGGCGCTCCAGGAGGTGGTCTGGTTGCTATAGTGAAGTTGTAATTGACAAGCTGTAATTGACAAAAGTAAAAAATGCTTGATATTTCAAAAACTGAAACAGGAGAGGTGCAGAGGCCCTGCATCCTCAATATCTTCCAGACCCTACTGTGACTGACTCTTAGGGATGCTTACTTGCCTTTGGAATCTTCTTTCCTAGGACAAAGCCTGTGAAATCCCCTGGAGCCCCTCTGGACCTTGCCTCCTACCCCCTGTTCAAGCCCTGTGTGGGGTCTCAATGCCCTTCCCAAGCCTTGTATTTTTCACCCCGAATTCCAGACCCCATGGCTGGCATCTCTGATGGGATTGCTGAGTTGCTTCATCTCTTCCCCCGGAAGCCCTCTCAGCTCTCCCTCAGCTTCATGCCATGCTGCCCCAGATGCCCTCTGTGTCCTGTAGGACTTCTGTAACTCCAGACCCAGACCCGTGGGGAGTAGATACTCAGCACGCAGGTGTTTTTGTACAGACCAATTCACACGCTTTAAAATGGCATGTCATCTACTAAATTCACTTCCTGCATTTCCTTCAAACACCAGGCTGCTCCTACTGGGGAAAACCAAGGGCTGGCACCTGGTGCCTCGTGAACTTTCTTCCTTCCTCTTTCTAGAAGGTGGGGTCACAGGTCCACTGGGCAGCAGGGCTGCCTCTGACCCAGTGGGAAAAGCTACAAAATAACGGGTCAGTGATTCCAGCTGGCCAGGGTTTTGGTTCAGCAGCTGCCAGATGGGCAAAGCTCAGCAGTAGTTCTTACAGCCGCTCTTGGGGACAGGTTAAAGGGTTAAATCCTTCTTGGAGAGCCAAGGTCAGGGAACCTGTGGCTGATAGCAAGAAAAAAATTCAAATGGGCTATGTCGGAGAACAGATGGCAAGATCTTCCTATCTACTGGGACAGTCTAAACCCTTCCAAGAGCCAAGTCCTATAAGCATCGAAAAACTGAATTATTTCTTCTCTGCTCTTAATATCTATGCATCTGGGCCTGCATTAACCATGTCCTTCCTTCCCAGTGTTTGCCAGGGAAGACACAGCAGAGATGGGCGGATAGAACATTTGCCATGTTTCTCTGGCTTCTGTGGCTAGAGAGCGTGTCCTGGGCTAGATGGAATGTGAGGCTGGAATGTCAACTGCTACCTTTATTTGTCCTAAGGATGTGGATCAAACCTGTCGAGCTTATAGAAATGAATTTTGCTACATACCTAGATCAGAGAAGCCAGCTTGACAGTGGCCCTCTGGCTAGGAAATGTGACTGGATTTATCCATTCTTATTGGTGATCATAGATTTTGGAGCTAGAAGGATCATCATGCTCTGTGGGTTTTCAAACTGTGCTCCTCAAAATACCACGGGACCAGGGTGCACTCAGGAGTTGCAGGGGTGGAGGTCAGGCAATTGGGCAGACTCTCCCAGCCACTTACTCCTCCAACTAGACAGCTCTCCTTTTATTGATTTCGTGCTTTCAAATACACCAAAGTAGGTAGGAGCCCAGAGTGTTAAGTCAGATGACTGGGATTGATCTTGAGTGCTATTCAGCATCTATATGCTTCAGTTTGTAAAATAAGGATAATAATAATAATAATAACAACAAAATTTTATATAGCATTTACCAATGGCTGGCATTATCATAAGCACTTTATATTTATTTACTATTAATCATTCGATTATTTACATTTAATGTGAGAAGCACTGTTTTATAGCAGAAATCCAAAAGTGTTAAATTCTAGAGACAGCTCACAAGTAAAGGAAGTACATATATTCGGAGAGACCCCTGATAATTCCTTAAAGTTCTCATAAAATCTAATACTTTTTGCAGGGTTTTGTGAATCGAGGCTTGTCTGACTTTTCTTGACTCTTTGCAAGTCAGCAATTGTTAATGAGCCTCAATTAATGTTTCATTTTTCTCCTCCAGTGTGCTGGTGAAACAATTTTAACTCACTCACCTGGCCATCTGAAAATTGATGGTTTCAGTATCAGTGGTCAGAAACCCTTAAAATCCATTCATTCTTTATCCAACATGCAATGACTTTTTAGTAGCTGACATCTTTCATTTATTATTTATTTACTATTTATTATTATTTACTATTGGGTTTGCTAGATTCTATTCTGAGCATTTCACGTATATTAAATCATTCAGTGTTCAAAACATGCTGTGATAGGGGCGCCTGGGTGGCTCAGTCGGTTAAGTGTTGGACTCTTGATTTCAGCTCAGGTCATGATCTCAAGGTTGTGGGATCCAGCCCCACACTGGGCTCTGCACTGGGCATGGAGCCTGCTTAAGATTCTCTCTCTCCCTCTCCCTCTGCCCCTCCCTCCCAGCCCCCTCTCTAAAAAAACAAAACAAAACAAAAAAATTCCAAACCCCCAAAACATGTTATGATAGTTATTATGATCTTCATTTTACAGATGGGGAAGC
>NW_028027893.1:0-603 GCF_054177405.1 Leptonychotes weddellii
ACGGTATCGGGCTGCTGTTCCCTAAAATTTTATCAGTTCAATGAAAATAAAATTATTTTATTTTTTCATTTGGTTATCTTTAAATAAGTTAACTGAAATCATTTCTATCTAAGTCTTAGGAAACAAGACTTCTGTTATTTGTTCCCACTGCTCTCCTCTTATTAAGCTCCTGAATGATTATTTTGGACAAATGCTTGGTAGCACATTTATCAATGGCATGCTGCTGTGGTAATGGTGTGTATCACTTGCAGTATTCTACAAATGTGGATCTAAATTAATTTACCTGCACAGCTTTTCATTCCTGCATAATAATGCCTATTCTATGTCTGTTATTCATAAAACAGGTAAGTGGGGTTGTCTGTCATCTTCCTTCACAATAGAGGGTAGGCGTTCAGAATCTCTGCTCCAAAGTACACAGACAACATGGAGTACACAAAGTGCACATAGGTCTGTCTCCCTTTCTCTCTCTCTCTTTGCCCATCTCTCCCTTTGTCCATCTGTCTCTCCATCCATCTCTCTCTCTCTGTCCATCTCTCTGTCCATCTCTCACTTTCTGTGCATATCTCTCTCTCTGTCCATCTCTCTCTCTCTGTCCCTCTCTCT
>NW_028027894.1:0-603 GCF_054177405.1 Leptonychotes weddellii
TCCAGGAGAGGAGAAGGAGACTCTCATCATTGCATGCTCAGTGAGGAAGGAACTGTGGATTTCATGTGGACAGAGAGAAAAGATTAGCATATCAAAGCTCTGGGGACCTGAGGGTAGTGGAGGGAACTGGAGGCTAGTGGACAGGCCTTGGCTTACCGACTGTGACCTTGGACAAATCATCTCACTTACCTGAAGCTCAGTGTACAAAGATTTGAGATGGGTACTTTAATAATTCCTGCGCTAGGTACCTTGCAAGGCAGGAAAAGTATTTGTAAGGTCTATGTAAACTATAAAGTACTATAAAAATGTTAGTTTTTTTGTTGTTGTTGTTGTTTAGATGACTACTTGGACAGTGGCAATCAGATACTGTTGAGGATTTGTTGTATAAATGAATGCACAAACAATTGGAGAGTTTGAGGTCCCCACAGTTTAGTCATACTGAGTCAATGCCTATATATATATATATATGCCTATTTATATATATATAAATCTATGTGGTTATGATCACTTGTTAAATGACTTCATTGACTCTCCTGGTGGACATACATGTACATGCGTGCTAGACTCCCAAGGAGAACATGAGGCTCCTTTGGGAAGGAAGTA
>NW_028027895.1:0-603 GCF_054177405.1 Leptonychotes weddellii
TATCTCAATATTTAAAAAGCATTGTCCGGGGGAACGGTGAAGACAGACATAGACTAGCATGCACTGTGGAGCAAGTGGGGAGTAAGTTAGCAGAGACAACATGTGTAAACTCTGAAAGCCTTCACAATTCCATCTTTCCCTCCTCCCCCCAAACCGCACCAGCTGTCCTCATAATGCTAGTCCCCAGCCACTCCCTGTTCCTTCCCACACCCCTCCTTTTCTAGGGACTGGTACTTCTGCCTGGAATGCCTTGATTCCCTTCTTCTCTGCGAAATCTCCTCCTCCTTAAGGATTCTGAGACTCTTTTCGGCAGTCACCTCCTCTGGGAAGCCTCCCTGATGCCCTAGGCAGGGATAGGCTTGCTTGCCTTTATGTTTCCATTGTTCTTGTGACACTGATTTGTACTTGTCTGTATACGGCATGGTTCTGCTGTGAGTGGCTTGAGTCCAGACAGTGTGCTTTCTCTTTCTGTCCCTTTTTGGAATTTGTAGTGTCTCATGTGGTGTCTGGCACATGGTATGTGCCCAGTAAATTTTCATTGCATGAGTCAACAATTAAGACATTGACCCTACCATCAAATATATTTTATGATTTCCTTCTCTT
>NW_028027896.1:0-603 GCF_054177405.1 Leptonychotes weddellii
ACTAATGATATAATGTATGGTGATTAACATAACAATAAAAAAGTAAAAAAAAAAAAAAAAGATGGCTCTGGTGGAGCAATGAAGTGCCCTCCTCCCCACCTCACTCTCGGTGGGCCTGCTGTTGCCATGATGGATTTGTTTCTGTGTTGTGGGATTGTGCTGCCTTTTGGGAATTTGGCACAAGAGTCTGCAAAGATGTACAGGGCAGTGGAGGTCTGTCTCTGCTGTCTCTTTCTGTCTCTTGGTAAGGCCTTTACAGGGTGTTGAGTTGAAATGGAGGATCACTGCCAGGATTCGGGTTCCTGTTGGGCTCTAGGTACCTGACACCCACTTCTGCTCTAAAGGGTACAGTGGAAAACCAGAGCTGTATATGTGGAAAAGGAATATAGCACGAGGTCTCTCTGAGCATGGGGATTACCTGTTATGTTCGGTTGTGTATCTTCTATAAGCATGGGCCTCCTGTAGTAGGTGCTCAATAAATATTCACTTACTCAAGCTTGTGTGGGTAGTGACTTGTTGATAAACTGTGGCCCTGTACAATTTATAACTTAAAGCTACCAGTACAATTCCTTCTGCATTATTCCTGGAAAAACTCACTTACTC
>NW_028027897.1:0-603 GCF_054177405.1 Leptonychotes weddellii
TGTATGTCTTTTTTGGAAAAATGTCTACTCAGGTCCTCTGCCCATTTTTAAATTGGATTAGTGTTTTTTTGGTGTTGAGTTGTAGGAGTTGCTTACGTATCATTTGCAAATATCTTCTCCCATTCAGTAGGTTGCCTTTTCGTTTTGCTTATGGTTTCCTTCACTGAATTGGGAGGGGACTTTGATCTTGCCTTTCTTACGAATTTTTTTGTGACTTGGCAGATTTGCTTATGGTCTTCCCATATCACTCATTCTATTACCCATTTTGACTTCAGCTTAGCGGAGAGAGTCAAAAGAATTCATAGCGACAGTGTCAGAGTGAAGACAGAAAACAGCAAGAATACAAACACATGAATATCAAAGTGGGTGGGAAAGTCATTGTTTTTTTGTTTTTTTTTTTAAAAATTTTATTTATTTATTTGACAGAGAGAGACACAGCGAGAGAGGGAACACAAGCAGGGGGAGTGGGAGAGGGAGAAGCAGGCTTCCCGCTGAGCAGGGAGCCCGATGCGGGGCTCGATCCCAGGACCCTGGGATCATGACCTGAGCCGAAGGCAGACGCTTAACGACTGAGCCACCCAGGCGCCCCAAGTCATTGGTTTT
>NW_028027898.1:0-603 GCF_054177405.1 Leptonychotes weddellii
TATATCAGAAAAATCTAAAGCTTACATGTATTTAATGATCATATATAATACTGATGATGAACTGATGCTTTTTCAAAATGCCTAAGGTGTGTGTGCACACACACGCGCAAAGCCTAAGAAGTTCAAGTAGCCAGGAAAATGAATTCACAATCCCAAAGCAAAAATCACACAAAAAAGAAAACAAACCAGCAAACAAAAAAAAATACAAGCTTTCTTATAGGAAATTTTCCTAAAATGTCTAAAGTCATGGGGGCAGATTAGTGGCTTCTCTGTATTGAAATCACTTATCAAACTCAGGTCTTAGAGTTCTTGTAGTCCTCATTCTGAACACTAATGACTTTTAACACACAGTTGGAGATGTAGCAAGAAGGGTTGTAAGATATTGTTCTTAGTGGGTTAGAATATCCCTGACCAAATCCCCCAATTTGCATTAGTTTCAATTCAATATTAATGATTTATCAAACATCTACTATTTTCTAAATGTTCTGTCACGGAAAAAATATAAGGTAGTTTGGAGAATTTTGTTGATCCCAATAGTTTTTGATAGTATCATGTTGCTTATATAATACTTTCTGATATATTTAATCACATGCAACTATGAGG
>NW_028027899.1:0-603 GCF_054177405.1 Leptonychotes weddellii
TCTGTCAGCTGACTACCAGCAAGTGATAAAGCAGCAGAGCACAAAATCGGAACTTTTAGAAGTCGGCTCCACTGAGGGACGTTGCTCCAGTAGCTAAGCAGGGGGTGGAACCCTCGCTGGGACAGTGTGGTCTCAGGACCCTCGGGGTCACAGAAAGACTGGGGGTGCCCAAGTGCGGCAGAGCTCCCAGATATAGGAGCGGGGAAGCCGGCTGCAAAGACGGAGCCCAGGAGTGTGCTCGCAGCTCGGGGTTGCCATAAACTGTGATTCGTGGCACAGTCGGGCCACTGCTCTTCCAGGAGGGACCCAACAAGCGGCAGATCCGGGTAGACTCCCCTTCCTCCCCAGGGAGAAGCGGCGTGGCAGGGCACCACAGGAATCTGCTGGGTTTGGAGACTCCAAACAGTGTCGGGGGCCAGAGATAGAAATGCTCAGTCACAGGCTGGGTGAGCACGGAGTGCAGCCGGAGACTGGGGAGACGGGAGTGACTGACTGCTTTTCTCTGGGGGCTCACTGAGGAGTGGGGGCCCGAGTTCTCAG
Organism: Leptonychotes weddellii; assembly: GCF_054177405.1. NCBI lineage: Eukaryota > Metazoa > Chordata > Mammalia > Carnivora > Phocidae > Leptonychotes > Leptonychotes weddellii. The sequence continues at coordinate 541 of NW_028027899.1, forward strand.
CTCCTCCAGAGCAGAGAATGCCCCTCAAAATCAATAAAAATAGGTCAACACCCCGACATCTAA
>NW_028027900.1:0-603 GCF_054177405.1 Leptonychotes weddellii
TTACTGTGAGGAGTTAAGTTGTGTGTGAAGCATCTAGCATAGATCCTAACAAAGAGTCAGTACTTAGTATCATAATATAATTCTGCTGTCATGAAATCTGCAGTTTTCATTGAAAAGTGGACCATAAATGTCTACTATAGTAACCCAAGAAAGGTACATCCCCGGGTACACTGAGCCTGAGTCAGTTATCAACTCTATCATGTCATATCCTTAGCTCTAATCTGTACAGTGATGCCCTCGCAGTGTCCAACTGCTAGAGAAACACAACTTTATTCAGACATAAACACAAGAATATGGAAGTCATGACTCCTAGAAGGTGACTTTGCCTATATAAAAATATCAAGCTGCATTCTAGATAATGTGTTGCATGTTTATTTGAGAGACAGGGAGAAAGAGAGAGGTCTGTATTTTAGGGCAAAATATTTTTATTGGAATTTTTGATATAGGATCTTTCCACCATGTCTCTTTCTAGTTCCAAGTTTGTATTAATTGTTTGTACTGAGGTAAAATTCATATACAATGAAATGAACAGATCTCAAGAGTACAATTTGATATATTTGACAAATACAAAGGCCCCTTTTATGAACATATAAATCAAGATAC
>NW_028027901.1:0-603 GCF_054177405.1 Leptonychotes weddellii
CCCGGGTAAAGCCTTTAATGAGTAAATTAGGAGGTAAGTCTGGAGAGAAGTGTGAAGTGAATTGAGATTCAATAGGAATTGTAATTTCATTGTGTGCCTGTGAATAATATACTAAAACTCTTGGAGCTTATTTTGTCTTTTGTAAAGTGAAGTGCACTATTTTTATACTTTGTGGGGCAGGCATAAGGGATAAGCAATGTCAAGGAGGTTTTAAACAGGAAATATCTCTTGCTCCCCATCTAAAATCTCTGGCCTTCTTGCTCAGTTCTCAGTCTTAATATTGAGGTATCTGGACCTCCATAGGTGGCTTTCAACTCACTATCATATTTATTATAGTTTCAGAACCAGTTGTTCTTCCAAGGACATGTCTATTAAATCCCTTGGGAATCAAGCCATAGGAAGAGTCCCAGGTTGTGACTGTAAAGCCTCCCTCCTTCCTCATACTGGGCACTTGGGACCTTGACAGGCAAATGAGTTTTGCTGGAGCCAGTGTGACATACATACAGGTAAGAAAATGAGGAGACAGGTAAAAACAAGCTCTTACATTGAAAGACATAAATGGGGTATCCTGAACCTGGAGATAGATCTGTTCTCCCACCCATG
>NW_028027902.1:0-603 GCF_054177405.1 Leptonychotes weddellii
TGCTGCCAACTGTCTGCCTTTAACTCTCCGGACCATTTTAATCCCATAGCTCAGATTATCAGTAATTCTGTTCCTAGAAGAGGGTTGGCTTCCCTGCACAGATGGCTTGGAGAAAGGAGAGGAGGTTGAAGCAAGCCTCCCTGTCCTGGGGCTGCGGCCATGTGATCTGTCCCTCGTTCTCCCTGCCGAGTGCGGGTGGGGAGTATGATGAACTTGTCCAACACCATTGAGGAAAGCCTCTTAAGTTAGGTTCATTTTTTAAGAATGATTATAAATAAAGCCAATGTATTTTTGTCTGTTTAAGTAATAATAACTGTTCAGTGTTTTTAGGATTGCATATTCGGTAAACTTGGTCAATTACTTTTAAGTCTGTTTGATAAAAGAAATGAAATTGTTTTTAATTTTGCTCACCAAAGTCTAGGCAGATCTTGACTCTGTAATAAGGTAAAGGGGGATGTAATCATAACTCATTCTAAACCTCCCCCATCTGTGCCCTACATCAGACATTTCAAATATACTATGATGGCTTTAACTACTGAGTACAGAAAGCTCTAGGGACAACGAGGGACGAGCCTCTGGTCTCCCTGGACAAGGTGGGGATGG
>NW_028027903.1:0-10555 GCF_054177405.1 Leptonychotes weddellii
TCTCTCTTCTGCCTCATTTATCCTAGCAGTTAGAGCCTCCATTTTTTTATTGCACCTCACTAATAGCCTTTTGATTTTGACTTGGTTAGATTTCAGTTCTTTTATTTCTCCAGAAAGGGTTTCTCTAGTATCTTCCATGATTTTTTCAAGCCCAGCTAGTATCTTTATAATCATCATTCTGAACTCTAGTTCTGACATCTTACAAATGTCCATGTGGATGAGGATATTTTTTAAAAAGATTTTATTTATTTATTTGAGACAGAGAGAGCACAAGCCGGGGAGGGGAGATGCAGAGGGAGAGGGAGAAGCAGACTCCCCGCTGAGCAGGGAGCCTAATGTGGGGCTCAATCCCAGTACCTTGAGATCATGACCTGAGCCGAAGGCAAATGCTTAACTGACTGAGCCACCCAGGCACCCCTGTCTGTGAGGATATTAATGATAAGTTGTTTAACATTTCTTCTAAACTTTTAACTTTATTCTGTTAGATTGTTCATACTTAATATTAGAACATAAAAAACCTGACTGGAAGCTTTTTGTGCATGATTGGGGCTTACTGACTATTGAGATTCACCACATGGTGATCTGGTAGGGATGTTTTGTGAGAGATCACTAAGTATCAGTATCTTTAGGTCCCTTCTCTTATGTCAGATTCTTCAGAGAAGAATTTTCCAATCTCCTAACTAGAGGGTATAGGCCTAGCTGCCAATAATTTTGGCTGTTAAACACAAGAAGAGAGGTGGGAGTCTCACTGACCATATGTAGGCTTTCATTTGTTCCTTTTTGCCTTTAGTTGCACCTCGTGTCTCCCAATTCAGAGTCTTTCTGGTTCACTATATCCAGAAAAAAACCCCATAAAACCAAACCTCCAGTTCTCTGCTGAGGAGGCAGAGGTGTGGTCTCTTGTCTACTCAGGGTGGGGGATGGGATTGAACTGGGAGTCCAACTACTTCTTTTGCAAATTGATCTTGTAATCTGTAACCCCGATGAACTCATTTATTAGTTATGATAGTTTTTTTGTGGGTTGGAAAGTCATTTCCTAGTTTTTCAAGATGAGTTGTGGCACCTCATGAAAAACAACATATTGGGATTTATTGATGAATGAAATGGGCTTCCTTCCCCTCTCTGTAGTGTAGAGACACTATTTTCAAATAGAGCAATAACTACTAAATTTTAATGTGAAATGCTCCATTCTTCTAGTTATTTAGTTAAAGCTGCTGACCTAGCTTCTCATGGACCATGGAAACTTGGGCTAGAGACAGGGAGCCCACAGCTCTGTGGTTACAGTATTGGCATTATGGTCCAGGAGCCAGTCTCCCCTTGGATCAGTTAGCCAGCCGTTTCTTGGAAGGGACAGATGTTGGATGACTAAAGGAAATTCTCCCTGCAGGATGAGAAAAAGCAGTGCAGAACTCAGTGAAAATGGGAAAATAGGTTTCACAATATACCTTCCAAGTCTCTTAGGAGAGGATATTCACTACTTGTTCCCATTCTTTCCACTCTAGAGTAGGCCATCATTAACTCAGTGCCTTGATGTAAGAATCTCCTAATTTATCTCTAGTTGTTTCCCCTACGACCTCTGCTCCATATTGTAGCCACAGTGGTATTCCTCAAAGGCAGATCTTTTGTTGTTGTTGTTAAGATTCTATTTTTTTTTTAAGATTTTATTTATTCATTTGAGAGAGAGAGAGAGAGCATGAGTGGAGGGGAGGGGCAGAGGGAGAGGGAGAAGCAGATTCCCCGCCGAGCAGGGAGCCTGATGCGGGGCTCGATCCCAGGACTCTGGGATCATGACCTGAGCTGAAGACAGACGCTTAATGATGAGCCACCCAGGCGCACCCCCCATGATTTTATTTTTAAGTAATCTCTACACCCAATGTAGCCTTGAATTCACAACCCTGAGATCAAAAGTCCCATGTTCTACCAACTGAACCAGCCAGACACCCCTCAAATGCAGATCTAATCTAAGTTACTTGGCTGCTTGAAACTCGCCAGTGGTTTCTCACTCTCCCTAGGATCAAATTCATTTTCCTTAGCATTGCTTACAAGGCCATTCATGACCAAACCTAGCCTTTTCTCACTGTTTCTGTCCCTTTTACTTTATGGTTCAGCCTTACTGTACTTTAAAATATTTTCAGATTATGCACAAACTGCTCCCTATGTCTACAGCGTGTTTCACTATTAACTCATTCCCCCCCCGCACTCTATTCATCTAACAGTATATATAAATAAATGAGGAGAAAGAGAAAATTCAATGAGGGAAACAAAGTGCAGCCCATTTTAAAGATGTGGAAGTTGAGGCATAGGGACTATGTGTGTCAGTGAAAGGCCTGCAAGTTAAACTTTATTATTCTGAGTCCCAGAGTAGCACTCTGAATATCATGTTTAACTCTTGAGTTTTGTTTCATTGTCAAACATGCTCTACCCTCAAGCATTCTCCCTGAATTGGGGTCCTTTCCTTTCAATGCCTGAGGCCCATTAACCACCAGGTTGGAACCAGGACCATAACTGTTGCATTGGAAGCTTAGCGATTCTTTTAAGTCTGTACCCTGGTGGTGGGTACATTTGGAGCAGCGCTCAGACATGAAGAACTGGGTAGAGAGAATTTGGAACGTAGGAAGGTTCTGAGTGGCCCCACGTTCAGAAGTCATTTATATCATTATATCGTTACTGCAGGTGCTAATCACTCACTATTCTTCCTTTCTTGTTTGAATTAACTGAAAACAAGATGCCAAATAGGGTTTCAAAGTTAAGTGGCAGCAAGTGGTTCTCAAGATTGTCTTCTTTTTCCCACTTGGAATTGAAATCATCCATCCAGGCACAGGCAGAGAAGGGGAGAAAAGGTGGAGAGGGATAGGTGGTTTTTGGTTTTTGTTGTTGTTGTTGTTTGCTTGCTTTCTAGAGAGAGAGAGAGAGCATGCACACATAAGCAGTGGGGACGGGGAGAGGGAGAATCCCAAGCAGACTCCATGCTCAGCGCAGAGCCCGATGCAGGGCTCAGTCTCATAACCCCATGATCATGACCTGAGCTGAAATCAAGAGCCAGACACTGAACTGACTGAGCCATGCAGGCATCCCAGTAGGGATAGTTGTCCCACTTTTTAAGCAGTGGTCCCATGAATATTAGTGCTCACCACTCAGATTAGTTTCTCACTTTTCCCTTGAGTTGTGAGAATTAGAGGAACAATCACCTTTCCCAGCATCCCATTTCCCTAAGTGGGTAGAATTGCCCAGTCAGCTGAACTGCCTTTTAAAAAATGTAATTAAGTGCTTTAATTGTTATTGTTTTTTCTGTTGTTGTTATTGTTCTTAAATTTAACAATATAGAAGAAGGTTGAGAGCTTTCATTGTTCTTCTGAATTTGTTGTTTAACTGTTTGCATTGCTGTTCCTAAGGCTGATACTTAGTAGGCACTTTAATAATCGTTGGTTAGTCAACTGCAATCACAAAGTTGGTTCCTGAAGACAGTGTGTTTGAGTCCTTTTGATTTCATAAGTCATCTCATGAAAAAAATCTACCTTTAAAAAAACATTTTCTGACATGCTTCATCACTCTCACTTTTTCTACATATTCCACTAGCCAGCTGCTCTCCCCTGAACCATTTGACACTATGTCGCAGACACCATGACATTTCGTCCCCCAAATATTTCAGAGTGTATCTCCTAAGGATATTCTACAACTACAATACCATTAGCATATCTAAGAAAATAATTTTGTAACATTACCCAATATCTACTATGTAGTAAAATTTCCCTGATTGTTCCAATAATGTCTTATAGTTTTTAAAAATTCAGTGTCAAATCAGGGTTATATGTTACAATTGGTTATTATATCATTTTTATTTCTTTTAATCTAGAGCAGTTGTCTGATTTCATTTTTTCCCTCATGATACTGGCTTTTGGGAAGTCTAACCCTGTTGATATAGAATGAAATACATTGTGGATTTGTCTGATTGTTTCCTTGTGGTGTCGCTTAACTTGTTTCTCTGTCCCGCATGTTGCCTGTAACTGGAAATTAGACATATCTGGCTAGGATACTTCCTAGGGAATGTTTTGTTGCAATTGACTTCTCCTGTGGTCTGACAAGGAGAATGGGTCCATTTTGCAATCATCACACATCCTCATAGGTAGCATGTACTATATTCGATGAAATGGGAGAATATAAAGAAATAATGTGGTGCCTGGCACATGATAGAGGCCCTATAAATATTTATTGGTTGCTGAAATATGTTAAAAAATAATTGACATTGTAAGACAATAAATGGTAAGAGTCAAACGAGTTGCTGAGTGGAGCTGTAATTTAATTTAATTAACAAATACTTTAATTTTATCGAACAGAGCTGTTTCTATATGCTCTGAGCTACATGCTATAGGCATTGCTAGGTACTGGAAATACACTGATATCTGATCTAGACAACCCCAGTCATTGCCTTTGAGGAGTAAATGCCACAGCATTGGAAGTTGGAGAATCAATTTAGGTGGGAAGGAAGAACTTGTTTAAGGACCAACAATGTAAGTTGGAGTTAGATTCTGGAAGACTTTGAATGAAGGTCAACAATTCAAACTATCAGAGAAGGCAACGACATTTATGGAATACCTGAAGTGCACAGATAACTGCTGGTTACTGTGGGAAAGAAAGAAAACCAACAGCCTCTGAACACCTGTGACAGGTGCCATTACCTTTTTCTTTCTTTCTTTTTTTCCCTTTAGTTGCCATTTATTGAGCACCTTCTATGGGCAGACCCTTGTCTGTAAACATTTCCCATTCTCATAGCAATATTGCAAGGTAGGTGTTATTGGTACCATTTTTCTAGATGAGGCTTAAGAGACTTGCCCATGGTGGTGGGTGGAGGGAGGGAGAGAAAGGGAGAGGAAGGAAGGAAGGGAGGAAGGAAAAGGAAAGGAAAGGAGGAAGGAAGGAAGGGAGGGAAAAAGAAGGAAAGCTCTTTTGAGGGTTCAATCCCAGATCTGTGTGACTTCAAGGCCCATACCAGACTAACAATACTAGTTTGAGCTTTAGGAATTCCACGAATCTTCTGACACTGTAGTCACAATTTTATGGGCAGGTGGTCACTTAGAAGATTTTCAAAGGAATCTATGGCTGCAAAGAGAAGAACAATTGTCTTAGACTATAGAATTGGAAGGATCCTCAGAAATTACTGTCCGACTGCCTTCATTTCAAAGTTGGGCAAACTGAGGCACAGTAAGGGAAGGGATTTGTTATAGTGATTCAAGTTTCAAAGCCGGCACTAGAACCCAGTCCCCTTGTCCTTTGGGCCACTGCATCTCTCTTTTGAGACCTTACATCAGGGCAGCGGAAGCCTTGAGCAGCTTGGAGGAATTGTAGCGTACTGGACCAGGTCCCCTCCTAGACTGTCTTGCAAGGAGTCAGGCACTTCTGTAGGGAGGTGTGCTAACTCTTCAAGGACCAGGTTCTAAATTAGTACTATTTGGTAAATTGCCACTTTATAAGGTACCATTAGTCAGGGACTCCTCTAAAGCGAGCTCGGGAGTGAAGAAGAGCAGCCCATCTATCCAAGAGCCCACTTTTTGCCTTGTGTATCGTTTTCTCCCCAGGTAGAGGGAACCCTGCCTGGGCTCTAGCAAATCAGGCTTCCTTTGAGGAGGCTGTAGTAGCAGGGAGAAAGGCAGGACAAGCTGCTTTCTGTACTAGCAGAAAGAAACAGCATCAAGAAATGCAATTCGTATTCATACCCCCTCCATGTTCTATCTTCTGTGAGGCCTTGTGGGCAGCCCCACCTTCTTCTGAGCCTGAAACCACAGCCCCTTTTCCATTTTCTCACTATATTTAAAAAAAAAAATTGGGGCGCCTGGGTGGCTCAGTTGGTTAAGCATCTGCCTTCGGCTCAGGTCATGATCCCAGGGTCCTGGGATCGAGCCGCACACATCGGGCTCCCTGCTCATCAGGGAGCCTGCTTCTCCCTCTCCCATTCCCCCGCGTGTGTTCCTTCTCTCGCTTTGTCTCTGTCTGTCAAATAAATAAATAAAATCTTTAAAAAAATAAAATAAAAAAAATTTTTAAAGTAGGCTCCATGCCCAGCATGGGGCCCAACATGGGGCTCAAACTCATGACCCTGAGATCATGACCTGAACTGAAATCAAGAGTCAGATGCTTAACTGACTGAGCCACCCAGGCACCCCTCCTCACTATATTTTTAAGGCTCATTTTATTCTACCCATCACTTAGCTTGGTGCCTGGCACTTTGCAAGTTTTGCATCGGTATTCATTGACTAAATAAATGAATGAGATTCTACTTGGGTTCGAGTCTAGATTCTACCACTTATAACCTGTGTTATAACAAGTAAGTTAACCTCTCTGAGCGATAATGTCTATGGTTATATGGTAAAGTGGAAAACATAGAAAGTCTCAATGATGGTCAAGACAGGTCCTCTTGGACCAGGGCAAGGAGTAGGAGGACCCTGACCCTTTTTTTTTTTTTTTTAAAGATTTTATTTATTTATTTGAGACAGAGAGAATGAGAGACAGAGAGCATGAGAGGGAGGAGGGTCAGAGGGAGAAGCAGACCCCCCGCCGAGCAGGGAGCCCGATGCGGGACTCGATCCCGGGACTCCAGGATCATGACCTGAGCCGAAGGCAGTCGCCTAACCAACTGAGCCACCCAGGCGCCCCGGGACCCTGACCCTTTTGACAAACTTAGAGGCAGGATGGCAGTATTGCTCCTACCTGCTTCAGAGGCTACTCAGGGTCCCTGAGACCCAACCCTGATTCAGAGCCTCAACTTAGCTTTTGTGAATATTCGGCTCCCTCCTCATTCTTGGCCTGCCTCGGTAACACTGGGGAACTTTGAACATTTTCTCCTCTTTTGACATGATGGCCCTTCAGCTTTTCTCTCTCCAGGGCAAAACCAAATTTATGCCAGCCTCATTTTAAGATGGGTGGTATTTGGGGGAGATTCCTGCTCAAAGGGAGTTAGGAATGGAAGGGTTAGGGTTTCTCAAAGAATAACCCCTTCCACTTCAGATGGGTTTCTGTTACTTAGCTTTGTCCAGAAAACGATTATTGTTTCTAGATAAAGCCTCCGCAGTTTCAGACCTAATCGTGATAAATCTACCCGGAATTAATGCCTGTCTGACATTAGACCAATTGCCTAGAAATCATGACACTCATAAGGAATAGTCATCTCTTTATTGGAATGAAAACAAAGCCTTCCAGGGAAGATTAAAAAATATATTATTTTAATTTTTAGAGGAAAAGAATTCTTTAAAGAGAATTGTCAACGATCAAAACTGGTTGATAAATCACATATGTAACTATGTAATTAAACTTCTCCATTTTCTGAGCCCTGCAATTAGAGTTCTTCGTCTAGTTACCCATAATGATTCACTCTTGCTAAGAATGCTAAAGAGGGGAGTCAGGACGAGAAATTTTAACTTGAAATTTTCCCTCATTTGGATCAAGAGGCAGTGGAAGTCCGCCTAGGCTGGGAGGCAGGAGAACTGGGTTCTAGTCTCAGTCTAGCTCGCATTAACTGTGGGGCTTTAGCCATATCGCTAACCCTTGTGTGAGCCTTCAAAACAGGAAAATACTACTTACCGCAGAGGATTGTTATGAAGCCTTTATGAAACTCTGGGTGGGGCAATGCATTGTCAGTTTTCAGGTACTGTAAGGCCCTCATGCATTTTAGTCTGGCACTTTCCCTTTCTTATCATAGCAGGACCAGGCCCTGTGTCAGTAGTGGGAGGAAAAGGCTTTAATGTACAATATCAGCCTTTGTGCCGTCTGAAAAGACAAGACATTAATGAAGGGCTAGGCTGCTTTGTTGAATGTGGCTGTGATTGACTGGCAGCCCTGCTTCTGATGATCAGGAATTTATTACTAAGAAAATTGCCATGTGCCCGGGGAGCGGGGACTTGGGTGGTGCCTCCCCAGGGCTGAGGGTCACCTCGGACGCCTCAGGCGCTGTGGCATTGACTGTACTGGATTCATATTTAAAGAGAAACTTCTCGTTGGGACCATGTGGAGGTCATGGGGGATTGTGACAAGGACACTGAGAGTTTTCAGACTTCCATTCTGAGTCTCAGTGTGGAGCCATCAGATAAGGTTGGGTTTGAGTTCAGAGAGAAGGTCAGAGCTGGAAAGTATCCTGCAGATGACCTAATCCAGTGGTCCTCAAAGTGTGGGTGATTCATGGCCTCGGCATCACCAGGGAGCTTGTTCGAAATGCAAATCCTGGGGTCCCATCCCAAACCGGCTAAATCAGAAGCCCTGGGGCTGAGGTTTAGTGAAGCTGCATTCAGCAAGCCCTCCAGATGACTTTGATGTGCTCTGAAGTTTGAGAACCACCACTCTACACTAAGCCCATGTTGTCTCTGCTTGTGGAAATGCCGAACCTAGTGCCCGGTGTATTGTCCATAGTGCATCTATGGGAGCTGTTGCTATGTTGCTGTTCTTATCTGCAGAGCTGGGACTAGAACGAAAGTCAGTCTTCCTGCCTGCTGTTTTCTCTGTGGGACACTGCATTTGGCAGTGGTCCTTATGAATTCAAATTGCACAGTAGTGACCGCCTCGCCTCGTGGATGGTGGCAAAATGCGGGCGTGCCATGGGATTGTTTTCGAAGCGGGGGAGGGTTTACGTGGATCGGATGGGAAGTGGTGGTAGAGACTCAAGGTAGTTCTTGGGAACAAATGGACTCTGATAGCTTCAGGACCCAAGTCTGCAGCTCCCCGTCTGCATCATACTAAGAGAAAATACTATTCCTGAGGAGTATGAGAGGTGTTCCAGAAGAGAGAAATTAGTTGTGATGATTGATATCCGCTATTCTGACCTCAACTCTCATCAGAGTCCAGCATAAATTCAGGGAGACTCTACTTGTTTTTGGGTTTTTTAAAAAGAGTTTATTTATTTATTTTTTTGCAAGGGAGAGTGAGCACGATCGAGGGGAGAGGCAGAGGGAGACTCCCCCACTGAGCAAGCCCAATGAGGGACTTGATCCCAGGACCCTGAGATCATGACCTGAGCCTAAGGCAGACCCCTAAGCAACAGAGCCACCCAGGCATCCCCAAGGGAGACTCTACTTGTATGGTTCAGCTTTCCCATCTATAAGTGAAAATAATGGGATGTCCCTATTGATTAATTGACAGAGGGTATTGATAGGATTGGTTTTATAAGATAGGAGCCTCAGAAGAAAGCCTTTTTTTTTTTTCAATTTTAGTTGCGTTGATTTTGTGATGATAAATGTAATACATGTTAACGACTTGGGAAAATTTGGCAAAGTATACAAAAGGAAGTTTAAAAGTCACCTGTAATCCCATCACTCAGGGGAAAACTACTGCTAATGTTTTGGTGTATTTCCTTCTGATTTGAAATTTTAACAAAAACAGTGTGAAATCAAAAGATACTTTATTTTAAGGGATACTTGCATGTATTGAGTGTCTGCTATGTGTAAGGCATGTGCTAATTGCTGAAGATATTTTAAATCAGGGAATCCTTATGACAGCCGTGTAAAGCAAGGGTTCTTCACCTTGGCCACATATTAGAACCACCTGGAGCAGTGGTTGTGGTGGTTGTTAGAAGTCTGACACCCATGCCACAGATTAATTATATCAAAATCTCTGGGGGGGGTGTAGATCAAAGGGACAGTACCTTTTTTTTGATTATGAAATGCACATTCAAGACTAAAAAGTTGCTCTAAGGTGGACCATTGGTTCTCAAACTTTTGTGTGCATCAGGATCACGTATAAACAGATTGCTGGGCCCACCACCAGAGTACTGAGTTGTCATTTGATAGGTCTGCTGTGGGGCCCAAGAATTTCTATCAAGTTTCTAGGTGATGCTGCTGCTGGTCCAGAACCCCTTTGGGAATCTGTGAGGGAGATTACCTGCACCCCATTTTACAGGTGAGAGAAAGGATGCTCGATTAAATAATTTGCCCAGGGTATACAGAGAAAAATTTGTAGAGCCAGGATATAAACCCAGCTCTATACAAGGTCAAACTCATCTCTCTACTTCCCTCACCCGGTGTTAATATCATTTAGCTAATGTCCACTAGTTTAATAAATTGCATCCACAATAATATATCATTTTTTAAACCTCCCGACTCACCCCCGCACCCTAAAATTGTAAGTAAGGGAGTCGTAGTGAGGGTTTTTTTTCTTTTTTAAAAAATTTTTTATTGTTATGTTAATCACCATACATTACATCATTAGTTTTTGATGTGTTCCATGATTCATTGTTTGTGCATAATACCCAGTGCTCCATGCAGAATGTGTCCTCCTCAATACCCATTACCAGGCTAACCCATTCTCCCACCCCCCTCCCCTCTAGAACCCTCAGTTTGTTTTTCAGAGTCCATCGTCTCTCATGGTTTGTCTCCCCCTCTGATTTCCCCCCCTTCATTCTTCCCCTCCTGCTATCTTCTTCTTCTTTTTTTTTTAACATATATTGTATTATTTATTTCAGAGGTACAGATCTGTGATTCAACAGTCTTGCATAATTCACAGAGCTCACCATAGCACATACGCTCTCCAGTGTCTATCACCCAGCCACCCCACCCTTCCCACCCTCGACCACTCCAGC
>NW_028027904.1:0-603 GCF_054177405.1 Leptonychotes weddellii
AGCTCCTTCAGAGCTGGTTTTCTTGGCCTCCACCGTATCCCCGTGGCAGGTCCGTACACCTGCTGTCAGCCTCCTCTGCCCAGACATCCTTTGCTCATTCTGACCTCCTCCCACGGCCTCCGGCTGGGCTTTCTCAGAACCTGCCTGGACTGTCCAACTCATTTTACCTCCTGGACCTCCCGGCCCTGCGTGTCTTCTCCACAGATCCTTGGCACAGTCATCAGCCTGGTGCCGCGTACTTATTCCTGGCTCTGGCTTTTGCATGTGACCCTCAGTGTGGATGGTTCGGTGACTCACGGAATCATAAGCTCACATCATAAGCTGTTACCCCAGCCTCATATCCCCGGCATGTCAGAGAACAAAACCTTCAGCTTCCCCCAGTGGGACCCAGCAACACCTCCTCCTCTGGCACCTCTGCTAAGCTTTCCGTTCAGTGTCCCCATTTCCTGGCACCATCGCTCCAAAAGTGCCCTTCTATGACTGCCGTGATCTCACCAATCTATTTGTAAACTCCACGGCCTTTACAACCTCTCTCCGTCTGAATCATTTCTGACCACAAACCAACTTTCCAGAGTGACTGGCTTTTTGAGCCGGCCACTGATA
>NW_028027905.1:0-603 GCF_054177405.1 Leptonychotes weddellii
CCCAAATTACAGAACACATTCAGGTGAAATGACTAGAGGTAATTAGGATTTCTGAATAGACTGGTATAGCGTATACACGAATGATTAGATTTCTATGAAGGCTTGGTTGCCCCCACTCCCCAGAACGCCACATATCATTATAGCTTAGTGATCAGAACAACACTCTGGAATCAGGTGATTAACCAGGTACCTTGAACAAATACAACCCTTGTGAGCTTTTCCTTATCATCTCATAGTCCTGTTGTTAGAGTTAAACAGTATTATTGTTTGATAATATTAGGCCAAACCATACAAAGTTGCCAGTATTTGACAACTTTTGGCTTCATGTGGTTCAACCTAACATATATAAAGTGCTTAGGAGAGTTTCTGGCATATAGTAAGCACTCAGTAAGTTTCGTTTTAACATTAATGTATTTTTTTAAAGTACGTTACAGAAGGTGTACCTTAAATGGAGGGTGAAATGCCCATTCTCTTTGTATCTTTACTTTTTTATCAGTCTTTTACAGGTAATTATGGTCCCATGTATTGGTTATGCTCATAAATAATAAAAATTAAGCTATTAAAAGAAGAAATATAGATTTAGTTGAGTATAAGTAATCTAGA
>NW_028027906.1:0-603 GCF_054177405.1 Leptonychotes weddellii
AGAAACCCTCTTGCACTGTTGGTGGGAATGCAAACTGGTGCAGCCACTCTGGAAAACAGTATGGAGGTTCCTCAAAAAGTTAAAAATAGAACTATGCTATGATCCAGCCATCACACCACTGGGTATTACATACACTGGAATATTACTCAGCCATAAAAAATAATGAAATCTTGCCATTTGCAATAACATGGATGGATCTAGAGAATATAATGCTAAATGAAATAAATCAATCAGATAAAGATAAATATCATCTGATTTCACTCATGTGGAATTTAAGAAACAACAAAAACTAACAAAAAAAAGAAATAAACTTAAAAACAGGCTGTTAACTATAGAGAACAAACTGGTAATACCGGTCAGGAGGTGGGTGGGGGAATGGGTGAAACAGGTGAAAGAGATTAAGATTATACTTACTGTGATGAGCACTGAGTCATGTATAGAGTTGCTGAGTCACTACATTGTATAGCTTAAACTAATATGACACTGCATGTTAATTATACTGGAATTTAAAAAAGTAATAAAAAATGAAAAAGAAAGTACAGTACCATGCAGAATAGTATCACTTTTCTAAAACTCCTGTGCTCTGCCTATTCATATATATTT
>NW_028027907.1:0-603 GCF_054177405.1 Leptonychotes weddellii
GGTGGGAGTGATGATGGTGGTGGTGATGGTGGTCATAGTAATGGTGGGAGTGATGATGGGGGTGGTGGTGGTTAGGGGTGGGCCTATCCTCAATGCAGAGCTAGCTAGATCTGCCTGGCAGAGTCTCATGCCATTATGAAAGGCCACTACCCAAAGATACCAGGATACAGGTAGTTCAACTAAGTTGGGTTTCTTGGTACTTGTTGCCCCAAGGGAGATTGCACACTATGGGGAATCTTGGGGTATCTTAGTAAGGAGGTGGTGGAGGGAACATTTTATAGGATTTTGGCTTGTGTTAGATGAGGCTGGGGGCTACTGCTCTGGATGGGGTATCAGAACGTTGACATTGGGTATGATCGGGCATTGCTGATTTTCTCTAAGAGGTGGAGGAGTGAGTGAGGCCTCGGCTGTAATTGGCAAAGAAGTGGCCATCTTTCACCCCAGGTGGGAGGGGGGGACATGCGATCACTTTGTGGTTTAAACAGTATGCTTGGGCTTTTTTTTTTTTGTCTGTGTTCAGACATGATTACAGGAGTGGCCTTGTTTTTGTCTCTCTCCATCCCGGTCACAGAGTGACCTTGTTCGATGTTGGTGTTCAGTGAA
>NW_028027908.1:0-603 GCF_054177405.1 Leptonychotes weddellii
TTTTTTTTTTTTCAAGGATTTTATTTATTTATTTGACAGAGAGAGAGAGAGATCACAAGTAGGCAGACAGGCAGGCAGAGGGAGAAGGAGAAGCAGGCTTCCTGCTGAGCACAGAGACTGATGTGGGGCTCGATCCCAGGACCCTGGGATCATGACCTGAGCCGAAGGCAGTCGCTTAACCGACTGAGCCACCCAGGCGCCCCTCTTTATTCTTCTAATGACTGCATCATTCATATGTTGTTACCCATCAGTTCATCTTGTTCTGGGCATTTAAATCTTTCCTAGTTCATATGCAATCACCTTGCCTTTTTTAAAATAGTGTTTACAGATTTTTTTTTTTTTGGAGACTTAACAATGATTATAATAATTATTAACAATATTCTGGTGTAATATAAAAATGCCTGGACAAGCAGTTGTTTCTGAGTGAGATATACAAGATACTAGGAAGCCATTGCATCCAATAAATACAGACAGATGAGCAAAAAAGTTAAAAAGAATGAATTACATTATCTAATTGGTTAAAAACATTGAATGGTCCTGGTTGCAAAGAAAACTAAGTGAAGTAAAATTCTAGATAGGGAAGAGTACTCCCTCGCTGAGCTG
>NW_028027909.1:0-603 GCF_054177405.1 Leptonychotes weddellii
TTTTTTTTTTTTAAAGATTTTATTTATTTGTCAGAGAGAGAGAGAGAGTGAGTGAGAGAGAGCGAGCTCACAAGCAGGGGGAGCTGCAGGCAGAGGGAGAAGCAGGCTCCCACTGATCGCGGGACTGGATCCCAGGACCCTGGCATCATGACCTGAGCCAAAGGCAGACACTTAAGTGACTGAGCCACCCAGGCATCCCTCACTATTCTAATTCTTGAGATTCATGTTTTACCAGCTCTCAGTCTTTCTTCTCTCATCATTATTATAGTTCATTATCAATCAGCTTAAAATATTTTCTAATTTCCACTATAAATTTTTTTCTTTAACCATTGGATGGTTAGGTAATAATATTACCATCCATCTCTTCTCCCCAACATATTCAATATCAGGGAAAATTTATTTGCAGTACCCTGAAAGTGGAGATGGGAAAGATAGTTTTCTATTTTCCTTGCACTGAGGGTGTATCTTTTTTATCTTGTATCTTTTTTGAGTTAACATTGCAACTGAACCAACTTGAGTTTGCTCCTTGATCCTAGTCAGAAACTGTATCAGGTTGAGTTGTTGCACAAAGTAAACTATTTGCAGCAAATAAGGAGATCATGG
>NW_028027910.1:0-603 GCF_054177405.1 Leptonychotes weddellii
TGAGGAGATTATTATATATGACATATCTATAGCTATGTGTATGGCCATAGATGTATTTCTGTGTGTACATATGTATAGTCATGTATTCTTACATATGTACATACAAATACAGAGATATATAAAGTACATAGCAATTCCTTACTTGTAAATAGCCAAAGGGTACTGACATGAATGATAAATTTTCACATTTAAATAGTCATCAACATGAAGCCATGTTTAATGCTTGTATAATGTGATGGAATAAAATTTAAAATAAATTTATGCACATGGAATATTTTCAGTTGGGTCTTCTGAAATTCTGTTGTATTTTTTTCTCCTAGAATAAGAGAAATCAGAGTGGGATCTTTAAAGAAAGCTTTATTACTCCTACATACTCCTGAGAAATCACTTCACCCTTCAGAGAGACTATATATATTTTTTCTAAATCCACCTTTTCCATCTTGTTTCTATGCTACCTTTTTAGAGTACCAAGCCACCTAATTAGAAATCTCACAGAAGAACTTGGAAAATGCCATTGACATACTTTGAAGAAGAAATATGAAATATAGCCAATGACACTTATGCTGTTTTGATTATCCAGCTTACTAGTGTGGTCTGCTAATC
>NW_028027911.1:0-603 GCF_054177405.1 Leptonychotes weddellii
TTTTTTTTTTTTCAAGGATTTTATTTATTTATTTGACAGAGAGAGAGAGAGATCACAAGTAGGCAGACAGGCAGGCAGAGGGAGAAGGAGAAGCAGGCTTCCTGCTGAGCACAGAGCCTGATGTGGGGCTAGATCCCAGGACCCTGGGATCATGACCTGAGCCGAAGGCAGTCGCTTAACCGACTGAGCCACCCAGGCGCCCCTCTTTATTCTTCTAATGACTGCATCATTCATATGTTGTTACCCATCAGTTCATCTTGTTCTGGGCATTTAAATCTTTCCTAGTTCATATGCAATCACCTTGCCTTTTTTAAAATAGTGTTTACAGATTTTTTTTTTTTTGGAGACTTAACAATGATTATAATAATTATTAACAATATTCTGGTGTAATATAAAAATGCCTCGACAAGCAGTTGTTTCTGAGTGAGATATACAAGATACTAGGAAGCCATTGCATCCAATAAATACAGACAGATGAGCAAAAAAGTTAAAAAGAATGAATTACATTATCTAATTGGTTAAAAACATTGAATGGTCCTGGTTGCAAAGAAAACTAAGTGAAGTAAAATTCTAGATAGGGAAGAGTACTCCCTCGCTGAGCTG
>NW_028027912.1:0-603 GCF_054177405.1 Leptonychotes weddellii
CTTCCCTCTACTGCAATGATCTTCTCACCCTTTAAACCCCCACTCAAACTTCAGGTCTCAGCTAGCTCAAATGTCATTTCCTCCAAAGCTTCTCCTGACTTCTAGAACAGGTCTAGGTGTCTCCTGTGTGTCCCCAGAACACCCTGTGCTTAACACACATTGCACCCCATGATGCAGTTTGGGGTGCATCTTTATCAGTTTGTCTCTCCTTCCAGACCACAGAGTCCTTGAGATCAGAGACCAGGTCTTGGACACTAGCACATCCCCCAAGTTTCTCACATGGTGCCTGACACCTAAATATTTGTTTAAAATTGACAATGCATGAGGAACCAATGAGACGTTGCCAGCCAAACAATTACACCAGCCATAGGATTTTTCTTAAAAGAATTCACAGTGGCTTAGTTATCTACCACCTGAACCAAATACCAAATCTCCATCACAAGGTTCTCGTCAATAGATTAAATATGTTGTGAATTACAGTCCTACGCCCAGCTAGAGTTAGATGCTGTGGTGTCTTTAGGGAGACCAGCTTCAAGTTGCAGAGATAAACTTAATATGATTAAGAAGCAAGTTTAAAAACAAAACAGTTAGAAAAAAAAAAAA
>NW_028027913.1:0-603 GCF_054177405.1 Leptonychotes weddellii
ATCATCCCAGAAAGTTCCATCAGATGGAACTGCCCTGGCTTTGTTGTCCTCCCCATTCCTAGTGTTTAGGTCTCAAAAAACTCAACATACCAAACCGAATGAAAGTCTTACATAATAACGTATCCCAAAGAAGGTTGAAAGAGGCAGATTCATTGGAACCAGGGAGGAGTGGTGTCCTGTCCTCATGGCCCGGGGTGGGGCTGTGAGGGAGGATAGATGTGAGAAAAGTGAAGAGAACAGTAGGATATCCCAAGCATCAGAGGACACAGGGCCTTCCGAGGGACAAATAACGATAATAAGGGTTGTGGGTGGTTCATGTATTCTCTTTCTTCTAATTCGATGGAAGTTATAAGGAACCAGTTTAATGTATTCTGAGAAAGAGGAAGCTGAAGAACAGTAAGAAACCCTCCACTCCAAGAGGGCACTTCCTGATAAAGAGGGTAGCTCTTCTTTCACAGAGACCATGACCAATGGCATTTCTCCTTAGCTTTACAAAGGACTATTCAGACTCTAAAGGTTAAAAGCCACTGGCCTGTGTTACAAACAGAGCTTATAGACTCTTCATTTATAAATTTTTTCAAAACTAGATCAGACCCAGTTTAT
>NW_028027914.1:0-10555 GCF_054177405.1 Leptonychotes weddellii
CACCCATGTTGATGCAAAAGTTGAGTATTCATCCCTTCTGATGGCTGAGTAATATTCCATTGTATATATGGACCACATCTTCTTTATCCATTCATCTGTTGAAGGGCATCTCGGCTCTTTCCACAGTTTGGCTATTGTGGACATTGCTGCTATGAACATTGGGGTGCACATGGCCCTTATTTTCACTACATCTGTGTCTTTGGGGTAAATACCCAGTAGTGCAATTGCTGGGTCATAGGGTAGCTCTATTTTTAATGTTTTGAGGCACCTCCACACTGTTTTCCAAACTGGCTGTATCAACTTGCATTCCCACCAACAGTGTAAGAGGGTTTCCTTTCTCCACAACCTCTCCAACATTTGTTGTTTCTTGCCTTGTCAATTTTTGCCATTCTAACTGGTTTAAGGTGGTATCTCATTGTGGTTTTGATTTGAATTTCCCTGATGGCTAATGATGATAAACATTTTTTCATGTGTCTGTTAGCCATTTATAGGTCTTCTTTTGACAAGTGTCTGTTCATGTCTTCTGCCCATTTTTTGGCTTGATTATTAGTTTTTTGGGTATTGAGTTTGAGAAGTTCTTTATAGATCTTGGATATCAGCCCTTTGTCTGTAGTGTCATTTGCAAAAATCTCCCATTCTGTGGATTGCCTCTTTGTTTTGTTGACTGTTTCCTTTGCTGTGCAGAAGCTTTTTATCTTGATGAAGTCCCAAAAGTTCATTTTTGCTTTTGTTTCCCTTGCCTTTGGAGATGTGTCTTAAAAGAAGTTGCTGTGGCCAATGTCGAAGAGGTTACTGCCTGTGTTCTCCTCTAGGATTTTGATGGATTCCTGTCTCACATTGAGGTCTTTCATCCATTTTGAGTTTATCTTTGTGTATGGTGTAAGAGAATGGTCAAGTTTCATTCTTCTGTATACAGCTATACACAGAAGTGTTTTCATTTTCTTTGGATAAATATTAAGAAGTAGAATTGCTAGCTCATATGGTGGTTCTATTTTTAATTTTTTGAGGAACCTCCATACTGTTTTCCATTGTGGCTGCACCAATTTACATTCCCACCAACAGTGCTCAAGTGTTCCCTTTTCTCTACAACCTTACCAACACTTGTTATTTCTTGCCTTTTTGATAATCATTTTAACATGTATGACCATTCTCATTGTGGTTTTGATTTGCATTTCCCTGATGATTAATGAAGTTGAGCATTTTTCATGTATCTGCTGGCTATTTGTATGTCTTCTTTGAAACAATGTCTATTCAGGTCCTTTGCCCATTTTTCAAATGGGTTATTTGCCTTTTTGATATTGAGTTGTATGAGTTCCTTACGTATTTTGGATATTAGCCCCTTATCAAATGTATGGATTGCAAGTATTTTCTCTCATTCCAGAGGTTGCCTTTTCATTTTGTTGATTTTTTTGTTGTTGTGCAGAAAGTTATTAGTTTGATATAGTCCCACTGGTTTATTTTTGTTTTTATTGCCTGGGCTTATGGTGCCATATCCAAAAAACCATTGCCAAAAACAATGTCAAGGAGCTTTTCCCTTTGTTTTCTTCTAGGAGCTTTACAGTTTGAGGTCTTATGTTTAAGTCTTTAATCAATGCTGGTTTGATTTTTATGCATGTTGTAAAATAAGGGTTCAATTTCATTCTTTTGCATGTGGATATCCTGTTTCCTCAACACAGTTTTTTTGAAAAGACCATCTTTTTCCCATTTTGTATCCTTAGTTCCCTAGTCAAAGATTAGTTAACTGTATATATATGTTTTAATTTCTGGTCTCTCTACTGTGTTACACTGGTTTATGCGTCTGTTTATATGACAATACCATAATGTTTGATAACTATACCTTTGTAATATAGCTTGAAATCAGGGATTATGATGCCCAAGACCAAGAGTCACATGCTCTACCAACTGAGCCAACCAGGTGCCTCGATATATACATCTTTCTGTAATGTGTATCCATTAACCAATTATTGTAGCTACAGTTACTTTTAGTATTCTTGGGTTTTAACTTTTATACTAGCATTAAAAATGACTTAAGCACCATTACAGTATTGAAGTATTCTGAATTAGACTACATACTTATTTTTTCCAGGGAGATTTACACTTTCATGTTTTCATTCTGCTGTTTAACATCCTTTCATTTCAACTTGATGAAATCTCTTTAGCATTTATTGTACACCAAGTCTAGTGGTGATGAACTTGCTTAGCTTTTGTTTGTCTGGGAAAATCTACCTCTCATTCATTTCTGAAGGATAGTGTTACCAGGTAAAGTATTCTTGGTTAGCAGGTTTTTTCTTTTAATACTTTGGCTACTTCATCCTACTCCCTCCTGGCCTGCAAGGTGTCTGCTGAGAAGTCTGTTATAGTCTTTTGGGAGTAGCCTTGTATGTAGCAATTCACTTTTCCTTGCTGCTTTCCAAATTCTCTTTGTCTTTTGCCTTTAGACAATTTGATTATAATGTCTCAGTGAGGATCTCTCAATGTTCAGCCTCTTTTGAGATTTTTGAGCATCATGAATCAGGATGTTTATTTCCTTCCCTGGATTTAGGGATTTTTCTGGCATTATTTTATTAAATAATTTTTCTGCCCCTTTCTCTTTCCCTGTTCTTTCTGAGGTTCTCAAAATGTCTATATTGTATCCTTTGATGGTATCCCATAAGTTACATAGGTTTTCTTCACTCTTTTGAATTGTTTTTTCTTTTTGTTCCTGTTTGGATTTCAAATTATCTGTCAAGTTCAATGATTCTCTCTTCTTGAGTCTGCTATTGAAGCTCTTTATTGAATTCTTCAGTGAAGTCACTGTATTCTTCAGCTCCAGAAATTGTTGGGTTCTTTTTTTATGTTTTTTATCTCTTTGTTGAACTTCTCCTTTTGTTTATGCATTGCTTTCCTGATTTCCACTAGCTGTCTGTGCCCTCTTGTAGCTCACTGAGCTTCTTTAATATGATTTTTTTTATGGCTTTATAACTTCATTTTTATTTGTCAACTCAGAATCTGAGCACTGGATTAGTATTCTTTTTTAATTTTATTATGTTATGTTAATCACCATACATTACATCATTAGTTTTTGATGTAGTGTTCCATGATTCATTGTTTGCATATAACACCCAGTGCTCCATGCAATACATGCCCTCCTTAATACCCATCACCGGGCTAACCCATTCCCCCACCCCCTCCCCTCTAAAACCCTCAGTGTATTTCTCAGAGTTCATAGTCTCTCATGGTTCATCTCCCCCTCCAATTCCCCCCCCCTTCATTTTTCCCTTCCTACTTTTTTTTTTTTAAACATATAATGTATTATTTGTTTCAGAGGTACAGGTTTGTGATTCATCAGTCTTACACAATTCACAGCGCTCACCATAGCACATACCCTCCCCAATGTCTATCACCCAGCCACCCCATCCCTCCCACCCCCCACCACTCCAGCAACCCTGTTTGTTTCCTGAGATTAAGAATTCCTCATATCAACCATGAGAGACGATGGACTCTGGAAAACAAACTGAGGGTTCTAGAGGGGAGGGGCATGGGAGGATGGGTTAGCATGGTGATGGGTATTAAAGAGGACACATTCTGCATGGAGCACTCAGTGTTATACGCAAACAATGAATCATGGAACACTACATCAAAACCTAATGATGTAATGTATGGTGATTAACATAATATAATAAAAAAAGAATTCCTCATATCAGTGAGATCATATGATACTTGTCTTTCTCTGATTGACTTATTTTGCTTAGCATAATACCCTCGAGTTCCATCCACGTTGTAGGAAATGGCAAGATTTTGTGTTTTTTGATGGCTGCATAATATTCCATTATATATAGTACCACATCTTCTTTATCCATTCATCTGTTGATGACATCTTGGCTCTTTCCATAGTTTGGCTATTGTCGACATTGCTTCTATAAACTTTGGGGTGCAAGTACCCCATCAGATCACTACATTTGTATCTTCGGGGTAAATACCCAGTAGTGCAATTGCTGGGTAATAGGGTAGCTCTATTTTCAACTTTTGGAGGAACCTCCATACTGTTTTCCAGAGTGGCTGCACCAGCTTGCATTCCCACCAATAAGATGATTATTTTGAATCATTTTCCAGGCAATTCCTAGATTTCCATTTCTTTGGGGCCCACCACTGGAGCTTTATTTTGTTCCTTTGGTGACACTGTTTTCCTTATTCTTCATGTTCCTTGAATTCTTCCATTGCTGTCTTTGCATTTGAAGAAGCGGTCCCCACTGCCAATCTTTACTGACTGGCTTTGAGAGTGAAAGACCTTCACCAATCAGCCCAGCTAAAAATGTGGGGGGTTTCTCAGGACTTTTTTATGGATGCACTCACCCCTATCTTATTGTTCCTTCTTCGGGAGCATAAAGTCAGTCTGGGTACTGAAAGCCTCCTGTTTATTTTCTCCAGGACAGTGCCCTGGAACATTCAAGATTGTATGCCCTCTCTCATTCTTACACAATTGAGCTAGCAGCTGATATCTACATACTATGCAGATGCTTGCACTTGCCATCTGCAGAGGCTTTTATGCATCACTTCAGGATGTATACAGAGTGCTAGGGGCATTTGTCAGCCAGTTGAGGGGGTTGGGGGCAACTGCAGATAAGGAGTCCCATGGAGTTCATGGGTGAGTCTCTTGATAGAGTCCACAAACCAGCTAGTAGGATCTGTAGCTGATTTTTGAGATCCATATGGTGGCTCCTGTGAATGCCCACTCCCTTTCTCTGTTCCCAGATCCCCCCAAACTATTTAGCTGTGCGGATCACCTCAGTGACCTGGGTGGGGTGAAACAGAAGTTGGCTTCTTGGGCAATGTCTCACAAGGCTGGGGAAACAGGGTGCTCATTCCACTTTCACTTTCCCCCATGGGAGAAATCACAGGCTGAGACGATCTCTCCTGGCACTGAGCTATGCTACTCTTGGGGAGGGGTGACATAGGTAAAGTGAAGTTGTTTTTCTTACCCTCTGCAATGCACCTATTTATGGATAATTTGCTCCAGTGAGGTGCTGGAATCTTTTCACTGGACTCCTGGTTTCCCACAGAGGTATTCCCATCCATGATTGTTATCAAAGTTGATGTTTGTGTGGGGGGTATGAGGACTGGAATCTCCTTTTCTGCCATCTTGCTGACATCACCTACCCAGTGCCTCATCAGATTTATATCATTCTTTCTTTCCAGAAAATCCACTGATGACACAATGAAACCAAAGGTGGGTAAGACTTCCAAATAGACTGTTTCCTTTGGGGCTCATGGTTCCTGAGGAAAATGGAGAAGAAGAGACTGCAGCCAGGAGGCAGAAAGCTGCCTAGTAAGGACCATATCTTGGAGGACTTTGGCATTGTTGTTCAGGGTACTCTTAACCAACTGGTGGATCACAGTCTACCAAGACTAGGTAATACTTTCAATGCTACTACTGCACTAGATAACTCCAGGGGCAGGCAGCCTATGCGGGTATTTATAAGGGTAAAATATGAGTCTGTTTATACCTGTCACCCACCAGCTAGGTCAAGAGATGACAAGAGATACAGCCTAAAAATGACTCAGTAGGGCTGAAGGACACTTTGGGTTGTCTGAAAAATAGGGTGACTTCAAGTCCATCTCAATTCCAAAAAAAAAAATACCCTATATTCTATCAGTTTCATGATGTATCTATTCAGATTCTGGGAGAGTTAGGGTAATGTTACCAAAATGTGTCTCTTATTTCAACAGGAAATACAGCTAACAATCACTGAAGCCCTGTGGGACCAAGTGAGTACAAAGGGGTCATTTTTGACAGCATGGTGAGAAGTGGGAGAAGGGAGAGAGGACTTAAGAAAAGAGCAAACTTCTTCCTTACCCCCTGAGTAACTGCTGACTGATAGTGAAGGATTCTCATGCTCTCTCCTGTCTTGTTCTATTACTCATCCAGTCCCAAATCCTCAGAAACTCATCTTTGTGTACCTCAGCACCTTCTAGATATTCACCTGTCCATTAGATAATCCCTCTCAAATATGTTTTCTCTGCCAGCCTTTTAATAAGAACTACAAAATGAATAAATCTCATCCACTAGCAAGAAATCCATACCCACTTGAGAAATCCATATACTTTAAACCTTGGATGAGAAGAAGGCAAAGTTACCATTTTGTTATGAAAATTAAAGATCTTAATTCTATTTCTGATCCAAAAGAAAGTTATTTTACCTTTGGAGCTACTCAAATTGTCTAACAAATAATTGACTGTGGCCCCTGATTCCTATATCATAAAACATAATTTTCTGAAACATCTGGCCCCTCCAGAATGAATTCGCTTCAAAATAAACCTCTCAAAAAATAAATGACTCAACCTGAAGAGTAGAGGTGTTCAGTTTTATCCATTTGAATGCAAAATTAACTCCATTAAAAATGATTAATTTTCATATAATTGCTAGTGAGTTTCACAGAGTAACATGCCAAGTGGTCCCATTGCTTCTAGAGGTCTTGCCTGGAACATGATTGGGATTTTGTCATTAGCACAGAGGAGGATTGTTTTCTCCCTCCCAGTGGCTATGGCTGGCAGGTCTATATCAAGACACTAAAAGACATCAAAATTGGACTGTCATTCAGATATAATTTCAATGTAATTTCAATATTTGGGACACCATTCTGCTTTGAATTATTTAAAATAGGAAACTGTTTATTACTAAGGCATTTCTATCTGTTGTGAATTTTTTTAGAGTATTTTAATAAAGATTCTGGAGGAGCACAAATACCAGATTCATTCCATGGGATCAGAGGTTGCTAACAAAAAATTTTTAATGCTTCAAAATGTCCTACACATTCCCAAATTTATTGACAATAGTTTAAATGAGAATAATGGCTAACAATAGAAAACTATGCCTGGAGCTTTCTGTCCTTCAAATTTATTAGATTTGAGAGGCTCAGACCTGCTTTTTGTTGAAGACTTCTAAAGTGTTGAGAAGTAAAAGAATATGAGTCTGTACTTTAGATGTGAAGAATAATTGCCATTTTTGTGGTTAGAAAAAAAATCTGAATCTCATTTCAATGAAATGAGATTAAATCACTTAAATTTATTTAAAGAGATCTAGTCAAAAAAAGTCTTCCTTTGTTAAATCAAATGTTTGTTAATAAATTGTTGAATCCAATTAAGACTGTGTTTTGGAATCTGACAACTATGAGTTGAAAATAAAAAATAGGTCCATTAGGTCACCAATGTAAATTTGTTGTCTTCAGTCTTCTAACTAAAGCAATGCCATGAGCAGCACGTCTCAAAATCCACATTATTCAGCCCTGATTTTGAAATTGCTTTACAATAGACTTAAAGTTAATGAATTTGAGAGGAGCTTCTTTTAATTCTTTTAATTCTATAAAAACTGATGTCTTTTCCATTTTCACAAAATGTCCTTGGTTTCCCAGCTATACAAAAATATAAGGTGGCCAATTCTCAAAGATGAAAATGCCATATTTCACTTTATATTTGAATGGTATATCAGTGCAGAAGCTAACTCTGCCCATTAGATAGCCAGAGCAAGCTGTTGTGAATGTTCGTAGAACACAGATATTATTTGGAGTTTCTGATGACTTCCCAAAAATATCAACTACTTCAGCTTCCCAATCTTGACATTTTAGTTGCATGTACACTTAAATTCTTAGATAGAGATGGGAATTAGAGGACAATTGATCTCTTTGAACCTATAATATAAGTTTCCCTATGGAGCCAAGCAAGAAAAGACTATCAAATTAATGACTCTGGATTTTTTATTAAAAATGAGTAAAAGTCTCCACAGCCTCTCCTGCAAGCTCCCATTGAACAATATTGTATGAAATGAGTAATGTGATCAACTTTTTTATTCTCCATGATTTTCAATGCCTCTTCCTATAAGTTTTACAGAAGAAAGTAATCTTAATTAAAATGGGTAGGATAACTATTTAATATTCTTACAATTATTGTATTAGCTAAAGAGTGAGTTGCTTATGTAAGCATCAGAAAACCATCCTGTTGGGAACCAGTACATAAATGAATACCTATGACATAGAAAAGGATGAATGTGATACAACAAAGAGTAAACAAAGGCAGTAAATTGATAACTGGCATAGCCCACCCCATTGACTATTCAGCTTCCATATGCATCCATACACACATGTTTAAACTCCTGAGTATCAACAAAAACAAATCTATATTTCCACCAAAAAACATACATCTATCTCAAAGTCTTCATCCTTTCCCCAAAATGAGGCAACTCAGATTTCCAACAATCATTATATCCATCCATAGCTTGGTGCAAATGAAGGTACATATTTAGTTTTATAAGAACTGCCAGAGCTTTTTCCAAAGTGATCGTACAATTCTATACTCCTTCCAACATTGTATGAGTTCTAGCTGTTCTGTATCCTCACCAATATTTGGTGTTGTCCTCCTATGTATTATAATCTAAATACAAATATGTGTTGATTTTAACAGCTATGCTTAGCTTCAGAACAAGGATCAATTAAATAAATGTAGTAGTGGGTTTCATTTACATTCCTCTCACAACTCAGTCTTCTTTAAATAACTTCCTGCATTTCACCCATTTACCATATAGAGAAATGGTGGCCCAGAAATATATAGAGAGTAGAAGTCAGTGGGATTTATTGCTAAAGCTAGGAAGCCATAGTCCTCTTGGCATTCACACCCTATAGCCTAATAGCTGGAAGATTCTATATATAAAATTCCTTTGTAAGAAAGCCTATAACATTAATTTTTTATAATTTTTGTGTCTTCTTTCAGGTGTTAATGGCTTTTAGGGATATACAAAAGGAGGTGAGATTAAATTTCAATTCTCTAAATTCCCTGGCCATATCATTTTCCCTTGCTTCCATTTTTACTATACCCTACTGTGATGTTGACCCTGATCAAGGTTTTAGTTTCTTTCCTTTATCTAGTGATTTCTCCCTTTAAAGAGCAGCACTGACTCGTCAGTTCAGGAAGCTAAGGGAAGAAGAGGCTTAACAACCCCCTTGTGGAAATATGATAACAGAGAAAATTGTATCTACCAGAACTTCTCTCAGCAAAAACACTCTGTGTAGTTATACAAAACACTGATAAGTGACTGAGTTAGAAGGAGTCCCCAACTGACATGGTAAATTTCCTTATTGGGCAAGTATGTCTACTAACTGTAGGGAAGTGAAAATTAGAAGCCAGAGTAAATGTCTTCTCCAAATAGAAACATTCCTCCTCTTCTCTTCCTCCACAGGTTTCAGTCTTTTTTCTATATACTGATCAATATTGAAAAAATATAGTCAAACATGCACTATATTATTGGCCTGTCCCAGACACTGGGTTATTATATTAGCTTGCTCAAGATGTTGATATATGTGGGTCCTACCAAGCCTGCTCTCTGACCTTTTTTTTTCTGTCTGGTACAGTGGAGAACAACAGGCACTATCTACACAATTTCTTATCACTATTTATATAAGTAAACACATAACTTAGAACAAGTACTAATATTATAAAACCAAGGTAAATGGGAAACTTTTAGACAGATGTTTTAACTTTTGTTTATCTGACTAAAGATACAGTGTCATTAAAATTATCATCTAAGTATAATATGAGCCTCCCATGATCTTAAAAACAGTTCTCTCTTCCTAGTTGGCAAGAGGTGATGTATAAATTAATTGAGAAGGCACTGAAAATAAACTTCCTCTAATTCACTATCTGAACCACTCTTGGCCTTAGAACTGAAACTATTCTATAGTCCCAAGAAGCTATGCCTTTTTTATCCTGCTGCTATGTCTGGGACTTACTCTAGGGAAAATTATAGCAGTCTTTGCCTCCATCTGGCTGCAAGTAAAAGGGGGTACTGGGTAGAGATCAGAAACTTGATATTTTTACCCAAGTTTTGCCTTAGGGTCAGAGGGCCTCCACCCTACTTAGAACTTTAGTTCCCTGAGGCCTGCACCTCCTCCAGATAGCACTTCAGCCAGTAAGGGGAGGAAGCCTGTCTATAAGTGGGACTTGTGTGTGTTGATCTCCATCCTCTCAGGGCCTACATATGAAGCTAGAAGTCCCATCTGATGTGTTCTATGCTGAAGCTCTCTTCTTGTGCTTTCTCATGGGGTCCACCAGAGAAATCCCTGCTCTCAAAGATCCTCCAGGCTGGTACGGACAAAACAGACACCCTAGTCACAGACTTATTAAGAAAAATTTTTGTACTTAAATACTGAGAGAATAATGTCAAGCAAAAGATATCAGGGAGAGATGGAATTAGAATGTACTATCTTTTTGATTGGACAAAAATTAGGACCCATGCCTAGAGCACTGTTATGTAGAGAGATGATCTACCAGACCCCTGTTTGCTCAGGGGTCCCAAAGTATATATCATCAGCAGCTGTTTACTCTAGGATGGGTAAGAAGGATTTTTTGGAAGTCTTTCATAGATATTTATTTATTTTCAGTATTTCTTTTATTTTCTTTTATTATGTTATGTTAATCACCATACATTACATCATTAGTTTTTGATGTAGTGTTCCATGATTCATTGTTTGCGTGTAACACCCAGTGCTCCATGCAGTACGTGCCCTCTTTAATACCCATCACCAGGCTA
>NW_028027915.1:0-603 GCF_054177405.1 Leptonychotes weddellii
TATTAAAGAGGGCACATATTGAATGGAGGACTGGGTGTTATACGCAAACAATGAATCATGAACACTACATCAAAAACTAATGATGTAATGTATGGTGATTAACATAACATAATAAAATTTAAAAAATAATAATAAAATTTAAAAAAATAAGAACCTTGGAAAGATGGAAGGGTGAGGGTAATCACTGGTCAGAAGGTCGTGCAGAATTACAGGAAGGATTTATCAGGATGGGGAGACACCTGAGATATTGGCAGGCTAAGGGGTATACTGTCACAGAGAGGAAGGGATGAAGACGAATGTGAAGGAAGTGAGAAAGAGGGCAGGATTGGCATCTGAAGATTTTTGAGAACATCAGCATGGGGTCAAGGGAAGTATGGGGAAGAAGAAGGAAGAAAATTAGGGGTTAATTTATAGTAGAGTTCTCCTCTGGGGAATAAGCATTGGACAGTACTCTACACTCTTCTTCAAAGACTTTGTCAGGGCGCCTGGGTGGCTCTGTTGGTTTAGTGTCTGCCTTTGGCTCAGGTCATGATCCTAGGACCCTGGGATTAAGTACCGTCGGGGCTCCCTGCTCAGCGGGAGTCTGCTTCTCTGTCTCCCTCT
>NW_028027916.1:0-603 GCF_054177405.1 Leptonychotes weddellii
TTATTTTTTAAAAGATTTTATTTATTTATTTATTTGACAGAGAGAGAGAGCACAAGTAGGCAGAGTAGCAGGCAGAAGGAGAGGGAGAAGCAGGCTCCCCGCTGAGCAGGGAGCCTGATGTGGGGCTCAATCTCAGGACTCTAGGATCATGACCTGAGCCAAAGGCAGACTTTAATCAACTGAGGTTAAACCATGCGCCCCAGAATCAGTATTTTTAAAAAGAGATCCCCCAGATGATTTTAGTTTGCAGTTAGGGTTGCAGTTAGGGTTGAGAGTTTAGTTTGCAGTTATTGTTGAGTTTCTCTTTGTCTACACACCCGATGGTGTGTAACGTCACATAAGACCTCGGGCATGAGCTCCTTAACCTCTGGTCTCCTACCCACGTATGTCTCCTCAGGGGCAACCATCTCCCTTTTCGGAAGATGAGGTGTCTCTATCCTTACAAAGCTGAAGGCTGCTCCCCACATTGTGTCCTGCCTCCTTGAGGATCAAGTTCTATTAATTACTTCTCTCTCTGTATCTTCATCCTCTGTGCTTTCTAGGGCTTCCTTCTCCCAGCAATAAATGTATTCAAATTCTTTTCATCTTAACCATGCACACACA
>NW_028027917.1:0-603 GCF_054177405.1 Leptonychotes weddellii
TTATATGTGAAATCCAAAAACAAGAAAATATAAGCTCCTAGATATGGAGAACACAGAGGTAGGGGTTAGGGGGAGGGCAAAATTGGTGAAGGGGGTCAAAGGGCACAAACTTCTAATTATAAAATAAATAAGTTCTGGGGATGTAACATGCAGCATAGTGACTATAGTTAATAATATCATACTGTGTATATGAAAGTTGCTGAGACTAGATCTTAAAAGTCCTCAAGCCCTAGTCAGGGACCACTCATTCATTTAACAAATACATATTGAATGGCTACTGTGTGCCGGGAACCTTTTTAAACATTTAAACATCACTGAAGAAAACAAAGATTCTCGTCTTGGAAAATATATAAAGAACCTGGAGTATCTTGTACCAGAAATTAAGGAAAATGCTCAGAGATGAATGGGGATACAATGATAGGACAAAGGAGCCAACCTGAAAGAGCTTCTCCTACTGGCCAAGGCTGTGGATTATTTGGGCATCAAGATAAATCATGCCAGAAAAGTAGGGATCCGAAGGGGTACGTGCACCCCGATGTTTATAGCAGCAATGTCCACAATAGCCAAACTGTGGAAAGAGCCAAGATGTCCATCGACAGATGA
>NW_028027918.1:0-603 GCF_054177405.1 Leptonychotes weddellii
AAAAAAAAAAAAAAGATTTTATTTATTTATTTGACAGAGAGAGACACAGCAAGAGAGGGAACACAAGCAGGGGGAGTGGGAGAGGGAGAAGCAGGCTCCCCGCTAAGCAGAGAGCCCGATGCGGGGCTTGATCCCAGGACTCCAGGATCACGACCTGAGCCGAAGGCAGACGCTCAACCAACTAAGCCACCCAGGCGCCCCTCATTCTTAGATTTTTGATAGGGACCATTAGAGACCAAATATAATCCTGGGTCATTTACTCCATGAATGACTTAAATTACTGAGGAATAAAGACCTTAAATTAGGATTTTAAAGTCACTCCACACACAGAAGAGGTAATTACCTCTATTTTAGAGACCCAGGTACTTAAATCCTGCGATAAACCCTCACAACCCTAGCTGAAGATAACCACCCAGAACACTTTTCTTAATCTACTGTGGGCACAAATTTCTTTGAAATTCTGATTAACAGCCATGAACTCTCTGCCTAAAAAATGAATACATTCACAAAATTTAGCATACAATTCCAGGGTTTTCTCAGATCTCTTAAAGTAACCACTAGGGTTTCCACCACTAAAAAACCATCTGCTTAAAATTTTCCTGC
>NW_028027920.1:0-603 GCF_054177405.1 Leptonychotes weddellii
TTTTTTTTTTTTAAAGATTTTATTTATTTGTCAGAGAGAGAGAGAGAGTGAGTGAGAGAGAGCGAGCTCACAAGCAGGGGGAGCTGCAGGCAGAGGGAGAAGCAGGCTCCCGCTGATCGCGGGACTGGATCCCAGGACCCTGGCATCATGACCTGAGCCAAAGGCAGACACTTAAGTGACTGAGCCACCCAGGCATCCCTCACTATTCTAATTCTTGAGATTCATGTTTTACCAGCTCTCAGTCTTTCTTCTCTCATCATTATTATAGTTCATTATCAATCAGCTTAAAATATTTTCTAATTTCCACTATAAATTTTTTTCTTTAACCATTGGATGGTTAGGTAATAATATTACCATCCATCTCTTCTCCCCAACATATTCAATATCAGGGAAAATTTATTTGTAGTACCCTGAAAGTGGAGATGGGAAAGATAGTTTTCTATTTTCCTTGCACTGAGGGTGTATCTTTTTTATCTTGTATCTTTTTTGAGTTAACATTGCAACTGAACCAACTTGAGTTTGCTCCTTGATCCTAGTCAGAAACTGTATCAGGTTGAGTTGTTGCACAAAGTAAACTATTTGCAGCAAATAAGGAGATCATGG